>NC_052161.1:87890847-87979199 GCF_902713615.1 Scyliorhinus canicula
AGACAGAGAGAGCGGGGGAGACAGAGAGAGCGGGGGAGACAGAGAGAGCGGGGGAGACAGAGAGAGCGGGGGCGACAGAGAGAGCGGGGGAGACAGAGTGCGGGGTAGACAGAGAGAGCGGGGGAGACAGAGAAAGCGGGGGAGACAGAGCGAGCGAGGGAGACAGAGAGAGCGGGGGAGACAGAGAGAGTGAGGGTGACAGAGAGAGCGGGTGAGACAGAGAGAGCAGGCGAGACAGAGAGAGCGGGGGTGACAGAGAGAGCGGAGGTGACAGAGAGAGCGGAGGTGACAGAGAGAGCGGGCGTGAGAGAGAGAGCGGGCGAGACAGAGAGCGGGGGGAGAAGAGGGAGCGGGGGAGACAGGGAGAGCGGGGGAGACACAGAGAGTGGGGGAGACAGAGAGGGCGGGGGTGGCAGAGAGAGTGGGGGAGACACAGAGAGCGGGGGAGACAGAGAGAGCGGGGCAGACAGAAGGAGCCTCCTTCGGGGCCTCCTTAGGGGCCTCACGGTAGCATGGTGGTTAGCATCAATGCTTCACAGCTCCAGGGTCCCAGGTTCGATTCCCGGCTGGGTCACTGTCTGTGTGGAGTCTGCACGTCCTCCCTGTGTGTGCGTGGGTTTCCTCCGGGTGCTCCGGTTTCCTCCCACAGTCCAAAGATGTGCGGGTTAGGTGGATTGGCCATGATAAATTGCCCGTAGTGTAAGGTTAATGGGGGGATTGTTGGGTTACGGGTATACGGGTTACGTGGGTTTGAGTGGGGTGATCATTGCTCGGCACAACATCGAGGGCCGAAGGGCCTGTTCTGTGCTGTACTGTTCTATGTTCTATGTTCTATGAGCGGGGGAGACAGAGACAGCGGGGTGACAGAGAGAGTGAGGGTGACAGAGGGAGCGGTGGAGACAGAGAGCGCGGGGGTGACAGAAAGAGCCGGCGAGACAGAGAGCGGGGGTGACACAGAGAGCGTAGGTGACAGAGAGCGCGGGGGTGACAGAGAGCGCGGGGTGACAGAGAGAGCGGGGGTGACTGAGAGAGCGGGGGTGACAGAGAGAGCGGGGGAGACAGAGAGAGCGGGGAGACAGAGAGAGCGGGAGTGACAGAGAACGCGGGGGAGGCAGAGTGCGGGGGAGACAGTGAACGGGGAGACAGTGTGCGGGGGAGACAGAGAGAGAGGGGGAGAGAGAGAGAGCGGTGGGACAGAGAGAGTGAGGGAGACAGAGAGAGTGGGGGAGACAGAGTGAGCGGGGGAGACAGAGAGAGCGGGGGAGACAGAGAGAGTGAGGGTGACAGAGAGAGCGGGGGAGACAGAGAGAGCGGGGGGAGACAGAGAGAGCGGGGGTGACAGAGAGCGCGGGGGTGACAGAGAGAGCGGGGGTGACTGAGAGAGCGGGGGAGACAGAGAGAGCGGGGGAGACAGAGAGAGCGGGGAGACAGAGAGAGCGAGCAAGACAGAGTGAGCGGGGATGACAGAGAGAGCGGGGGAGACAGAGAGAGCGGGGAGACAGAGAGAGCGGGGGAGACAGAGAGAGTGAAGGTGACAGAGGGAGCGGGGGAGACAGAGAGCGGGGGTGACACAGAGAGCGTAGGTGACAGAGAGAGCGGGGGTGACAGCGAGAGCGGGGTGACAGAGAGAGCGGGGGTGCTGAGAGAGCGGGGGTGACAGAGAGCGCGGGGGAGACAGAGAGAGCGGGGGAGACAGAGTGCGGGGGAGACAGAGTGAACGGGGAGACAGTGTGCGGGGTAGAAAGAGAGAGAGGGGGAGACAGAGAGAAGGGGAGACAGAGAGAGTGAGGGAGACAGAGAGAGTGGGGGAGACAGAGTGAGCGGGGGAGACAGAGAGAGCGGGCGAGACAGAAAGAGCGGGCGAGACAGAGAGCGGGGGTGACACAGAGAGCGGGGGAGACAGAGAGAGCGGGGGAGACAGAGAGGGCGGGGGTGGCAGAGAGAGCGAGGCAGACAGAGAGAGCGGGTGAGAGAGAGAGAGCGGGCGAGACAGAGAGCGGGGGGAGAAGAGGGAGCGGGGGAGACAGGGAGAGCGGGGGAGACACAGAGAGCGGGGGAGACAGAGAGGGCGGGGGTGGCAGAGAGAGCGGGGGAGACACAGAGAGCGGGGGAGACAGATAGAGCGGGGCAGACAGAAGGAGCAGGGGAGACAGAGACAGCGGGGGAGACAGAGAGCGGGGGTGACAGAGAGAGCGGGGGAGACAGAGAGAGCGGGGGAGACAGAGAGGGCGGGGGTGGCAGAGAGAGCGAGGCAGACAGAGAGAGCGGGTGAGAGAGAGAGAGCGGGCGAGACAGAGAGCGGGGGGAGAAGAGGGAGCGGGGGAGACAGGGAGAGCGGGGGAGACACAGAGAGCGGGGGAGACAGAGAGCGGGGGGAGAAGAGGGAGCGGGGGAGACAGGGAGAGCGGGGGAGACACAGAGAGCGGGGGAGACAGAGAGGGCGGGGGTGGCAGAGAGAGCGGGGGAGACACAGAGAGCGGGGGAGACAGAGAGAGCGGGGCAGACAGAAGGAGCCTCCTTCGGGGCCTCCTTAGGGGCCTCACGGTAGCATGGTGGTTAGCATCAATGCTTCACAGCTCCAGGGTCCCAGGTTCGATTCCCGGCTGGGTCGCTGTCTGTGTGGAGTCTGCACGTCCTCCCCGTGTGTGCGTGGGTTTCCTCCGGGTGCTCCGGTTTCCTCCCACAGTCCAAAGATGTGCGGGTTAGGTGGATTGGCCATGCTAAATTGCCCATAGTGTAAGGTTAATGGGGGGATTGTTGGGTTACGGGTATACGGGTTACGTGGGTTTAAGTAGGGTGATCATTGCTCGGCACAACATCGAGGGCCGAAGGGCCTGTTCTGTGCTGTACTGTTCTATGTTCTATGAGCGGGGGAGACAGAGACAGCGGGGGGACAGAGAGAGTGAGGGTGACAGAGGGAGCGGGGGAGACAGAAAGAGCCGGCGAGACAGAGAGCGGGGGTGACACAGAGAGCATAGGTGACAGAGAGCGCGGGGGTGACAGAGAGAGCGGGGGTGACTGAGAGAGCGGGGGAGACAGAGAGAGCGGGGGTGACAGAGAGAGCGGGGGAGACAGAAAGAGCCGGCGAGACAGAGAGCGGGGGTGACACAGAGAGCATAGGTGACAGAGAGCGCGGGGGTGACAGAGAGAGCGGGGTGACTGAGAGAGCGGGGGAGACAGAGAGAGCGGGGGTGACAGAGAGCGCGGGGGACGCAGAGTGCGGGGGAGACAGTGAACGGGGAGACAGTGTGCGGGGGAGACAGAGAGAGAGGGGGAGACAGAGAGAGCGGGGGAGACAGAGAGAGTGAGGGAGACAGAGAGTGGGGGAGACAGAGAGAGCGGGGGAGACAGAGAGAGCTGGGGAGGCAGAGAGAGTGAGGGTGACAGAGGGAGCGGGGGAGACAGAGAGAGCGGGCGATACCGAAAGAGCGGGCGAGACAGAGAGCGGGGGCGACACAGAGAGCGTAGGTGACCGAGAGAGCGGGGGAGACAGAGGGAGCGGGGGTGACTGAGAGAGCGGGGGTGACAGAGAGCGCGGGGGAGACAAAGAGAGCGGGGGAGACAGAGAGAGCGGGGGTGACAGAGAGAGCGATGGAGACAGAGAGAGCGGGAGAGACAGAGAGAGCGGGCGAGACAGAGAGAGCGGAGGTGACGGAGAGAGCGGGGAAGACAGAGAGAGTGGGGAAGACAGAGAGAGCGGGGGAGACAAAGAGAGCTGGGGAGACAGAGAGAGCGGGCGAGACAGAGAGAGCGGGCGAGACAGAGAGAGCGGGGGTGACAGAGAGAGCGGGGGAGACAGAGAGAGCGGGGGAGACAGAGAGGGCGGAGTGACAGAGAGAGCGGGGGAGACAGAGAGAGCGGGGGAGACAGAGAGAGCGGGGGAGACAGAGAGAGCGGGGAGACAGAGAGAGCGGGGGAGACAGAGAGAGTGAAGGTGACAGAGGGAGCAGGAGAGACAGAGAGCGGGGGTGACACAGAGAGCGTAGGTGACAGAGAGAGCGGGGGTGACAGAGAGAGCGGGGGTGACAGAGAGAGCGGGGGTGACAGAGAGAGCGGGGGTGACAGAGAGAGCGGGGGTGACTGAGAGAGCGGGGGAGACAGAGAGAGCGGGGGTGACAGAGAGAGCGGGGGAGACAGAGAGCGCGGGGGAGACAGAGTGAACGGGGAGACAGTGTGCGGGGTAGACAGAGAGAGAGGGGGAGACAGAGAGAGAGGGGGAGACAGAGAGAGAGGGGGAGACAGAGAGAGTGAGGGAGACAGAGAGAGAGGGGGAGACAGAGAGAGCGGGGGAGACAGAGAGAGTGGGGGAGACAGAGTGAGCGGGGGAGACAGAGAGAGCGGGGAGACAGAGAGAGTGAGGGTGACAGAGGGAGCGGGGTAGACAGAGAGCGGGGGTGACACAGAGAGCGTAGGTGACAGAGAGAGCGGGGGAGACAGAGAGAGCTGGGGAGACAGAGAGAGCTGGGGAGACAGAGAGAGTGAGGGTGACAGAGGGAGCGGGGGAGACAGAGAGAGCGGGGGAGACAGAAAGAGCGGGCGAGACAGAGAGCGGGGGTGACACAGAGAGCGGGGGAGACAGAGAGGGCGGGGGTGGCAGAGAGAGCGGGGGAGACACAGAGAGCGGGGGAGACAGAAAGAGCAGGGCAGACAGAAGGAGCGGGGGAGACAGAGACAGCGGGGGAGACAGAGAGAGTGAGGGTGACAGAGGGAGCGGGGGAGACAGAGAGAGCGGGCGAGACAGAGAGAGCGGGGGAGACAGAAAGAGCCGGCGATACAGAGAGCGGGGGTGACACAGAGAGCGTAGGTGACTGAGAGAGCGGGGGTGACAGAGAGCGCGGGGGAGGCAGAGTGCGGGGGAGACAGTGAACGGGGAGACAGTGTGCGGGGGAGACAGAGAGAGAGGGGGAGACAGAGAGAGCGGGGGGACAGAGAGAGTGAGGGAGACAGAGAGCGGGGGAGACAGAGGGAGCGGGGGAGACAGAGAGAGCGGGCGATACCGAAAGAGCGGGCGAGACAGAGAGCGGGGGCGACACAGAGAGCGTAGGTGACCGAGAGAGCGGGGGAGACAGAGAGAGCGGGGGTGACTGAGAGAGCGGGGGTGACAGAGAGCGCGGGGGAGACAGAGAGAGCGGGGGAGACAGAGAGAGCGGGGGAGACAGAGAGAGCGGGAGAGACAGAGAGAGCGGGGGAGACAGAGAGAGCGGGGGTGACGGAGAGAGCGGGGAAACAGAGAGAGTGGGGAAGACAGAGAGAGCGGGGGAGACAAAGAGAGCTGGGGAGACAGAGAGAGCGGGGGAGACAGAGAGAGGGAGGGTGACAGAGGGAGCGGTGGAGACAGAGAGAGCGGGCGAGACAGAGAGGGCGGGCGAGACAGAGAGAGCGGGGGTGACAGAGAGAGCGGGGGAGACAGAGAGAGCGGGGGAGACAGAGAGGGCGGAGTGACAGAGAGAGCGGGGGAAACAGAGAGAGCGGGGGAGACAGAGAGAGCGGGGGAGACAGAGAGAGCGGGGGAGACAGAGAGGGCGGAGTGACAGAGAGAGCGGGGGAAACAGAGAGAGCGGGGGAGACAGAGAGAGCGGGGGAGATAGAGAGAGCGGGGGAGACAGAGAGAGCGGGGAGACAGAGTGAGCGGGGAGACAGAGAGAGCGGGGGAGACAGAGAGAGCGGGGGAGACAGAGAGAGCGGGGAGACAGAGAGAGCGAGCAAGACAGAGGGAGCGGGCATGACAGAGAGAGCGGGGGAGACAGAGAGAGCGGGGAGACAGAGAGAGTGAGGGAGACAGAGAGAGCGGGGAGACAGAGAGAGCAGGGAGACAGAGAGAGCGGGGAGACAGAGAGAGCGGGGAAGACACAGAGAGCGGGAAGACAGAGAGCGGGGGAGACAGAGAGAGCGGGGGAGACACAGAGAGCGGGGGAGACAGAGAGAGCGGGGGAGACACAGAGAGCGGGGGAGACAGAGAGCGGGGGAGACAGAGAGAGCGGGGAGACAGTGTGCGGGGGAGACAGAGAGCGGGAGGTATATATGGAAGGAGGTTGAGAGGAGGAGGGCGGGACTGGGCGAGCAGGAAACAGGGCGGCGTGAGAGAGGGGTAGACACATAGAGAGGGAGTTCGAGGCACCTCAGAATCTATATCCGTTACTGTCTCTCCAGATGAAAGGCAGAATAGATCCTTCAGTTTCCACCTCCTGGGCTGTTCCGGACCTTCAGAAAGAGAGAAGCAGAGAACTCAGTATAACTCGATCTAACCCCGTGCTGTCCCTGTCCTGGGAGTGTTTGATGGGGGCAGTGTAGAGGGAGCTTTACTCAGTATCTAACCCCGTGCTGTACCTGTCCTGGGAGTGTTTGATGGAGACAGTGTAGAGGGAGCGTTACTCTGTATCTAACCCCGTACTGTACCTGTCCTGGGAGTGTTTGATGGGGGCAGTGTAGAGGGAGCTTTACTCTGTATCTAACCCCGTGCAGTACCTGTCATGGGAATGTTTGATGGGGGCAGTGTAGAGGGAGCTTTTCTCTGTATCCAACCCCGTTCTGTACCTGTCCTGGGAGTGTTTGATGGGGACAGTGTAGAGGGAGCTTTACTCTGTATCTCACCCCGTGCTGTACCTGTCCTGGGAGTGTTTGATGGGGGCAGTGTGGAGGGAACTTTACTCTGTATCTAACCCTGTGCTGTACCTGTCCTGGGAGCGTTTGATGGGGACAGTGTAGAGGGAGCTTTACTCTGTATCTAACCCCGTGCTGTACCTGTCCTGGGAGTGTTTGATGGGGACAGTGTAGAGGGAGCTTTACTCTGTATCTAACCCCGTGCTGTGCCTGTCCTGGGAGTGTTTGATGGGGACAGCTGAAAGAAAGTGTCATGTATCTGTGCTTGCTAACCTGTGTCTCGGGTTGCCTGCTTGACTATTGGTCCCTTCTGATCTTCAAGTTTCTGAGTTGCCCCCATTCGTGGCTTCTGTAGGAAGAGGCAGGGGTAGAGTAAAACACCAATTCTGGAAAATGACTCTTTGCGCCACCAAACTCCACCTGCAGCCCCTAGACTGCTTGATGCTACGTCCCCTAAGCCTCCAGACCATGGGACTCCTTTTTATCTCCCCCAAATCTATGGGGCTCCTCAGTGCTCTCCCACAATTTGTGGTACAGCTCACTCCCCCTAACTCTGGGACTCCTCTGTCCCCCAATTTAGTGTTCTGACCACTATTTTAATCACTTATGATCTGTCTCTGATAGAGAGCCATCCCGACTCAAAACGCAAGCTCTGTCCTCTCTCTACAAATGCTGTTCGATCTACTGAGATTTGCAGCATTTTCTGTTTATGAATCATTTAATGTCATGATCACTTTTGCCCAGCGGCTCCTTCGCCAAATATTGAATTTGTAATGTTATGATCACTGTGGTCTGGTCTCTCCTTTACCAAACATGAAGCATTTAGTGTTATGATCACTATTGCCTCATATCTTCTTTATCAAACATGAAAGATTTAATGTAATGTTCATTGTTATCTGGAGGCTCCTTTAATAAACATGTAATGTTGTGATCACTGTTGCCTAGTGTCCCCTTTTGTGACGGATTTAGGTTATTCCAGACCTGATAATACTTTATTACTAACCTATGCTCTAGGTTAACCCACCAAAAGAGAGAAACCTGTTTTCCTGCCAAGACTCAGAATAGATCTCACGAAGGGAGAATGCTTTTCCAGGTCTCAGCCAGTTAAACAGGATCTCAGTTACTTTCTATAGGGAGAGTTCAGATTCGTCACTCATAATTAAATCGATACCTCTATCATCATGGGTATTTAGTCATTTAAGACTTCCTAAATGAGTGTCTAGGAGTTTGGACTTTGAGAGTACTTCTAACACCGTATAATTTTAATCAAAGTATTTTTGTTGTAAAAATACTCCCAATAGATACATACAGAATTGCAGAGTTAAAAATATCAATTGATTAACAGTCTTTAGTTATCTGTTAATAATATAAAATCATTAACAGTCCTATGTTATCTGCTAACACACTAACTTCTCTCAATAGAATGAGATATCTGAAACATGGAAAATCCTAAAGTATCTCCTATCAATTTCTTAATACATTTCGAAGAAGTTAAACAAAAACATACTTACAAAACCTGAGGTTTTGTCTGACGAGGCAAGCTTAAAGAACAGAACTTTGACCCACACTCCTGCAGGGGAGTGAGAAGGGGTATATCTCTGCTAAAATGCATCCCTTTTTATATCCATAAAATCCTCTTATCAGTCAAGGACAGCATCTGTTATCTTGTCACTTATTGTTGGTTAATTACCTATAGCCAAATGGCTAATTTGATGTATTATCATTAATACATCTTTTAATGATCGAAGTGTCTGTGTAAATGTCAGGTGTCTTAAGATTTCTTGGAAAAGGGGACTCGTATAGAGGCATGTCTTTTTTCAGTGTTGTCATGTGCTTTAGATACCAAAACAGACACTTTTTGTGAGGGTGTTATTCTAAGTGTCACGAGGTATAGTTAGGGAAAGATTGTGTATATATTTATCTTAAGAATTTCCTGTCCTCATGGTTTGAATATTTATAGGTGCAGGGAGTGAACCCAAAGAATTTATGGTGTGTCAAAGGAACATAGAACAGTACAGCACAGAACAGGCCCTTCGGCCCTCGATGTTGTGCCGAGCAATGATCACCCCACTCAAACACACGTATCCACCCTATACCCGTAACCCAACAACCACCCCCCCTTAACCTTACTTTTTAGGACACTACGGGCAATTTAGCATGGCCAATCCACCTAACCCGCACATCTTTGGACTGTGGGAGGAAACCGGAGCACCCGGAGGAAACCCACGCACACACGGGGAGGACGTGCAGACTCCGCACAGACAGTGACCCAGCCGGGAACCGAACCTGGGACCCTGGAGCTGTGAAGCATTTATGCTAACCACCATGCTACCGTGCTGCCCTATGTTCTTTCTTATCCTGTAACTGTTTGTATTAACAAGCCTTTGAAACCAGCTCCGAGTCTCTCCCAGCAGGTGGTAACTTCTACATGATCTTTAGCTGAAGTGGTTTTATTCCACTTTGAATTAAAATGCTGTTTGTATTAATGCCTTATTTCAAACTGAATTTTGCGGCGAACATGATATTCATCACACTTTACCATACAGGAATAATTTAATATTGTCCAAGATGGTGCCTTTCCTTTTCCTAATTTTTCTCAACTCTCACCTCCTGACTCTCCACCTCATGTGGGTCACCCTCCTCGTCATCGATGAACAGGAATGAGGCGTGACTTTTGAACGCTTCCGTAGGGCTGGCGGAAAAGTGATCAGTAATGTACTGCTCCGTCGCTCCACTGTCTCCCTTTGGCCTCAGCCTGTTCTCGTAACTGAAATGGCGATGCAAGAGACCTTCAATCTCAGACCGATCGATAGAGCCCAAGAGGATCATGGATGCTGGGAAAAAGAGCAGGAAAGGTAGAGAGGTCAAAGGTCAAGGCATCGTGGCAATGGGCAAGGCATGAGTTCAAAGGGTAAGTTATGGGGACAAAGGTTAAGATGCCACTTCTGTCATCCTGCTTTCTCCCTCAGCCGTGACTCATCCGTCCCCTCTCTTCTCACTCGCCCTCCCCTCTAGCCTGTCCTGCAGCTGCTTTCTCTTCCCTCCTTCTGTCCGCCCCCAGCTTCCTGAGCCTCTCCTTGTCCCACCCCTGTTCTCTCAAACTCTTGCCCCCCCCCCACCCCACCACCATGTTCCCTCATCTCCTCCCTGCACCCCCAACTCCCTCACCCCCCATCCACCCCTCCAACTCCCTCACTCTCTCCCGGCTCCCTCAGTCTCTATCCATGCTCCCTCACCTAAACACCCCCCCCCCCCCCCCACCTCATCCCATTCACTTAGCTCCCTCAGCCTCCCCACTTCCTTCACCCCTTTCCAACCCTTCTTCCCCAAACCCCTCAATCCCTCTCGGCCCTCCTCCCTCCCTCCCTCGGCCTGCCCCTTTCCTTCTCCCCTCCACCGCACACCCTCCCACCTACCAGGAGAATCCACAAACGGAAAGGATTTCAGGTCCCTCTCCTTGAGGATCTTTTGGAGATCTCCATATTTGCACACGGATGACACATAGGCCACATTTCGAATCATGATGTCTTCGACAACAATGTTGTACTTGCTGCAGAGAGAGAAGCAGAGGGAGAAGAACTCAGGCCTAGAAAATGGGGACTCCTCAGCCCCGCCCCCCGAAAGGATGGGACTCTTGCCCCCTCCCCCCCCCTAAACAGTGGGATACCAAGAATCAACCCCCCTGTGGTGAACCACTGTGTACACCTGTATTAGGGGATGTAAGGTAGGACCTGTACTACAGGTTCGCCGGTAGCCCCTGCCGGCTGGCTCCGCCCAGTAGGAGGAGTATAAATATGCGTGTCCTCCGTTGATCTGCCATTTCGCCAGCTGCAGCAGGAGGCCACGCATCTGACTGCGTTAGTCTTTGTGCAATTGATCGTGCTCAATTTATTGCAATCAGATTTTCAACGAAATGGATATCAGAATCAAACCAGATCACCTGCAGCTGGATCCGCACTTGCCCGATGCCAGAAAGGACTTTAATCACTGGCTAGCTTGTTTCGAGGCTTACATCAACGCAACAACCCCCACGCCGATGGAGGCTCAGAAGATACAGGTCTTGTATTCCAGGTTGAGCTCCAACGTGTTCCCGTTGATCCAGGACGCCCCGAATTACGCAGACGCCATGGCACTCCTAAAAGAAAACTACGCGCAGAAAGCAAACACGATCTTCGCCAGGCATGTACTCGCCACTCGCTCTCAACTCCCAGGTGAGTCCATCAAAGACTTCTGGCGGCCCTAATCCCACTCGTCCGGGGCTGTGACTGTCAGGCCGTTACGGCCACCGAACATTCTAATCTCCTCATGCGTGAAGCGTTCGTAACGGGGATTGCGTCGGACCCCATCTGACAATGACTGCTGGAAGGGGCCACGCTCGACCTAGCGGAGACAAAAACTTTAGCGCTCTCCATGACTGTCGCATCCCGTAATGTCCAGGCCTACCCCTCTCGCCGCGCGGCCCACCCGTCCTACCCCTCCTGGACCCCGCAAACGACCCCCCAGCTGGGTCCCTGCCTAGCCAATACACCTGCGCCGCACAGCAACCTGCGCACCCTGGGGGTCCCTGCTGCTACTTCTGCGGCCAACAGAAGCACCCCCGCTTGCAGGTCCTGTAGCAAAAAGGGCCACTTCGCAGCAGTGTGCCAGGCACGCGCAGTCGCCGTTATCGCCCCCTCCCCCCTGCCAAACGCACAATGGGCGCTGCCATCTTCTCCTCCCAGAGCCACGTGCAGCCAGTGGCCGCCATCTCCTCCCCCTCAATCCACGTGCGGCCCATGGTCAGCGCTGGACCCATCGCCATCTTGCTCAGCGCCACCAACGTCATCTTGTCCCACCCCCGCAATTTGCGCTCCATGGGCACCGCCATTTTGTTCCCCACAGGAACTCCGGACGCCGCCATCTTGTCTTCCCCATGGGGCTGGAACGCCAACTACATCCCATGATCTGGGTCGCCGACGCTCTCCATCCGAAACCTCTGACGACCACCCGCAGCTCGCCACGATGACGCTGGACCACACAACCTGGCCATCGCTTCGACAACGGTGAAAATCAACGGCCACGTGACCTCTTTCCTGCTGAACTCCGGGAGCACCGAAAGCTTCATACACCCGGATACGGTAAAGCGCTGCTCCCTCGCGGTCCACCCCGCAATCAACGGATCACCCTGGCCTCCGGATCCCACTCTGTCCAGATCCGAGAATTCTGTATGGTCACTCTCACTGTCCAGGGCGTAGAATTCAGCGGTTTTCGCCTCTACGTCCTCCCCAACCTCTGCGCTGCACTATTGCTGGGCCTGGATTTTCAGTGCAATCTCCAGAGCCTCGCCCTCAAATTCGGTGGGCCCCTACCTCCACTCACCATTTGCGGCCTCGCGGCCCTCAAGGTCGACCCCCCCTCCCCTTTGCCAATCTAACTTCGGATTGCAAACCCGTTGCCACCAGGCGCAGACGGTACAGCGCCCAGGACAAGGCCTTCATCAGGTCTGAGGTCCAGCGGCTGCTTCGGGAGGGTATCTTCGAGGCCACCAATAGCCCCTGGAGAGCCCGTGGTAGTAGTAAAAACGGGGGAGAAAAACAGAATGGTTGTGGTCTACAGCCAGATCATCAATTGGTACATGCAGCTCGACGCATACCCACTCCCACGCATATCTGATATGGTCAATCACATTGCGCAGTACCAGGTCTTCTCAACAATTGACCTGAAATCCGCCTACCACCAGCTCCCCATCCGTAAATCGGACCGTTCATACACTGCCTTCGAGGCGGACGGTCGGCTCTATCATTTTCTTTGGGTTCCCTTCGGCGTCACTAACGTGACGCTTGGTCTTCCAATGGGAGATGGCCCGAATGGTCGAGCGGTAAGGTTTGCGGGCCACGTTTCTGTACTTAGATAAAGTCACCATCTGCGGCCATGATCAGCAGGACCACAATGCCAACCTCACTAACCTCTCAACCTTATGTATAATAAAGAGAAGTGTGTGTTCAGCACGACCCGCTTAGCCATCCTCGGTTATGTCGTCCAAAACAGACTTCTGGGGGCCGATCCCGACCGCATGCGCCCCCTCATGGAGCTTCCCCTCCCCCACTGCCCCAAGGCCCTCAAACGCTGCCTGGGGTTCTTTTCGTACTACGCCCAGTGGGTCCCAAACTATGCGTCAAGGCCCGTCCACTCATACAGTCCACCCAATTTCCCCTCACGGCCGAGGCACAACATGCATTCGCCCGTATTAGAGCAGACATAGCCAAGGCCGGGATGCACGTAGTAGACGAGACACTGCCCTTCCAAGTAGAAAGCGACGCTTCAGATGTCGCCCTTGCCGCCACTCTAAACCAGGCAGGCAGACCGTGGCATTCTTTTCCCGCACCCTTCATGCCTCTGAAATTGGCACTCATCCGTCGAAAAAGAGGCTCAAGCCATCGTTGAAGCTGTGCGGCATTGGAGGCATTACCTGGCCAGCAGGAGAATCACTCTCCTCACTGACCAACGGTCGGTAGCCTTCATGTTCAATAACACGCAGCGGGGCAAGTTCAAAAATGATAAAACTTGCGGTGGAGAATCGAGCTCTCCACCTATAATTACGAGATTTTGTATCGCCCCGGCAAACTCAACAAGCCCCCAGACGCCCTACGCCCTCTCCCGAGGTAAATGCACCAGCGCACAAGTAGACCAACTCCGGGCCTGCACAGCAGCCTTTGTCACCCGGGGGTTACATGACTGTACCACCTCGTCAAGGCTCACATCCTGCCCTACTCCATCGAGGAAGTGCGGGCAGTCACCAGAGACTGCCAGGTTTGTGCGGAGTGCAAGCTGCACTTCTACCGGCTGGAGCGTGTGCGCCTGGTGAAGGCCTCCCGCCCCTTTGAATACCTCAGCATGGATTTCAAAGGGCCCCTCCCCTCCACCGACCGCAACACATATATTCTCAGTGTGGTCGATGAGTACTCCAGATTCCCCTTCGCCATCCCATGCCCCGACATGACATCTGCCACCGACATCAAAGCCCTAAACACTATCTTCGCTCTGTTCGGTTTCCTCGCCTACATCCACAGTGATAGGGGATCCTCATTCATGAGCGATGAGCTGCCTCCAGCAGGACGACCAGCTACAACCCCCAGGGAAACGGGCAGGTGGAGTGGGAGAACGGGACTGTTTGGAGGGCCGTCCAGCTGGCCCTATGGTCCGGATACCTCCTAGCCTCTTGCTGGCAGGAGGTCCTCCCTGATGCACTACACTCCACATGGTCTCTACTGTGCACCGCCACAAATAACACACCCCATGAATGTCTTTTTACCTTCCCCAGGAAGTCCACATCCGGGGTGTCGCTCCCGACTTGGCTCGCAGCTCCAGGACCGGTCCTGCTCCGTAGGCACGTCCGACTCCACAAGGTGGACCCCTTGGTGGACAGGGTACACTTGCTCCATGCCAACCCCCAGTATGCCTACGTGGAGTTCCCCGACGGCCGCCAAGATACTGTCTCCCGGGCAGCACGGTGGCCTAGTGGTTAGCACAACTGCCTCACGGCGCTGAGGTCCCAGGTTCGATCCTGGCTCTGGGTCACTGTCCGTGTGGAGTTTGCACATTCTCCCCGTGTCTGCGCGGGTTTCGCCACAACCACAACCCAAAAACGTGTAAGCTAGGTGGATTGGCCACGCTAAATTGCCCCTTAATTGGAAAAATGATTGGGTACACTAAATTAAAAAAAAAAGATACTGTCTCCCTCCGGGACCTGACAATGTCAGGTTCCAGCCAAACACACTTCCACACCCATCCGCCACCCTCCCCTCCCCCGGCGCTACCAACATTAACCCCACCAGGTCCATCCCTCCTTCCTCTGCCCATGCAAGAGGACGAAGAAGATTGCAGCACACTCCCGGGATCATCTGACTGCAGGCCAGCACCAACACTGCCAGCACCAACGTCGGCGACACCAGCACCGCCAGCACCGCCTCCGTTACGTCGTTCCTAGCGAATCGTCAAAGCACCGGATCGACTGAACCTCTAACGGGCATCGGACCGTCAAAATGGACATTTTTTTCCTTCCCCACTCATTTTCTAAGACACTGTACATAATTCGCAACACTGTATATAGTTCCACATCACCCCCGCTGGACTCACTTTTAACAGTGTGTAAATGTGGTGAACCACTGTTACACCTGTATTAGGGGATGTAAGGTAGAACCTGTACTACAGGTTCGCCGGTAGGCCCTGCCGGCTGGCTCCGCCCACTAGGAGCTGTATAAATATGCGTGTCCTCCATTAGTCAGCCATTCTGCCAGCTGCAGTAGGAGGCCACGCATCTGACTGCAATAAAGCCACAATTGTACCCAATCTGAGTCTTTGTGCAATTGATTGTGCATCACCCCCCACCCCCGCTCCACACTCACTTCATATAACTCCAGGACATGTCGGGGAGGTAGGGCAGCTTTTTAATCTGGATGATGCTGTCATAAAGGCTGGGCTGCAAACTCTGAGCCACCATGTTAGCGAGAATCACAGAAACCATCATGGGGAGGATGTGGGAAATCTGCCCGGTGAGCTCGAAGCAAATCACTGCCGTGGACACGGTGTGAGTCACTGCGCCTGTCAATGCAGCAGCACCTAGAGACAGAGAGAGGGAGACACAGAGGGAGGCAGGGAGTTAGAGACAGAGGGTGACAGAAAGACACAGAGAGAGACAGAGAGAGGGAGAGAGACAGAGAGAGGGAGAGACAGAGAGACAGAGAGAGAGACAGAGGGTGCAAGAGAGGGAGACAGAGAGAGTGAGAGAGGGAGACAGAGAGAGAGACACAAGAGAGAGAGACAGAGAGACAAAGGGAGATACAAAGAGAGTGATACAAAGAGAGAGACCGTGAGGGAGACAGACAGACACAGGGAGAGTGAGAGAGATAGAGAGACAAAGAGAGAGAGACAGAAAGAAACAGAGAGAAACAGAGAGAGAGAAAAAGAGGTGTGGGGGGTGGGGGAGTGAGAATGAGAGACCGAGAGCAGCAAGTCGTTAAGCAGTCAACACATCTGAGTTTAAAAAGGATCTGGAACGTGGGCTGATTCACTCCCCCTCCCTAACCCAGGGTTCACTGGACAGGGATCAGGAGCAGGAACCCAGGCTGATTCACTCCCCCTCCCTAACCCAGGGTTCACTGGACAGGGATCAGGAGCAGGAACTCGGACTGATACATCGCCCCCCCCCTCCCTAACCCAGGGTTCACTGGACAGGGATCAGGAGCAGGAACCCGGGCTGATTCACCCCCTCCCTAACCCAGGGCTCACTGGACAGGGATCAGGAGCAGGAACCCGGGCTGATTCACCCCTCCCTAACCCAGGGCTCACTGGACAGGGATCAGGAGCAGGAACCCGGGCTGATTCACCCCCTCCCTAACCCAGGGCTCACTGGACAGGGATCAGGAGCAGGAACCCGGGCTGATTCACCCCCTCCCTAACCCAGGGCTCACTGGACAGGGATCAGGAGCAGGAACCCGGGATGATTCACACCCCCTCCCTAACCCAGGGGTCACTGGACAGGGATCAGGAACCCGGGCTGATTCACCCCCTCCCTAACCCAGGGCTCACTGGGCAGGGATCAGGAGCAGGAACCCGGGCTGATTCACCCCCTCCCTAACCCAGGGCTCACTGAGCAGGGATCAGGATCAGGAACCTGTGATGATTCACCTCCCTCCCTAACCCAGGTGTTATTGGAGAGGGATCAGGAGCAGGAACCCGGGATGATTCACCCCCACTCGAACCTAGGGGTCACTGGACAGGGATCAGGAGCAGGAACCTGGGCTGATTCACCCCCTCCCTAACCCAGGGGTCACTGGACAAGATCAGTGGCAGGAACCCGGGCTGATTTCAGTCTGTGAATGGCAACAGTTGACACAGAAGGAACTCACCAATCACTGCATATCCTCCTGGAAGGATGTGGTTGATGGAGCCCTCAGATACCACTCCAATAGGAAATAGAAGGGCCATCCCCTCCCCAACCAGACGACCCAGAGCTGCGCCTGGGTGGAGAGACAGGAAAGTACACAGTAAAATATTTATTGAGAGAGAGAGAGCAAAACTGAGAATAAGACAGAGAGTGAGAAAAAGAGATAGAGAGAGAGTGACAGAGAGTGAGATAGATAGAGACAGAGAGAAAGAAAGAAAGAGTGAGAGAGCAGGCCGAATGAGGCAGCGTGAGTCCGAGAGAGGATGTGTGGCCCACTTACCCAGAGTGAAAACTGGCATGAAGGCTCCACAGGGAACAGGGATCGTACAGGCTATCGCCGACATCCAAAACTGTAAAATAAAGAGAGTTTGTGAGAGAGAGAGACAGAGAGAGAGAGAGAGAGAGCGAGTGAAAGAGAGAGAGAGAGAGCGAGTGAGAGAGACAGAGTGAGAGACTAGTGAGAGAGAGACGCTGAGAGACACAGAGAAAGGGAGACACACACAGACAGAGAGAGAGAGACAGAGAGGGGGAGACAAAGAGAAAGGGAGTGAGAGAGAGAGAGAAAGAGACACAGAGAGACAGACACAAAGACAGAGAGAGTCACATGGATAGAGAAACAGAAAGAGAGAAAGAGACACAGAGACAGAGAGAGTGCGAGTCAAAGAGAGAGAGAGACAGAGCCATAGAGAGTGTGGTAAACCACTGTTACACCTGTATTAGGTAATGTAAGGTAGGACCTGTACTACAGGTTCGCCGGTAGTCCCTGCCTGCTGGTTCCGCCCAGTAGGTGGAGTATAAATATGCGTGTCCTCATTCAGCAGCCATTTCGCCAGCTGCTGTGGGAGGCCACACATCTTAGAGCAATAAAGCCTCAGTTGTATCCAACTCTAGTCTTTGTACAATTGATCGTGCATCAATTTATTGCCTTAAGATTTTCTAAAAGATGGATCTCCGTATCAAACCGGATTGCCTGCAGCTGGATCCGCAATCAAGCGATGCCAAAAGGGACTTTAATCACTGGCAAGCTTGCTTCAAGGCGTACATCAACTCGGCGCCCAGCGCTATCTCAGAGGCTCAGAAGATACAGATCCTGTACTCAAGGTTGAGCTCCAACGTGTTTCCGCTGATCCAGGACGCCCCGAACTATGCCAAAGCCATAGCGCTCCTCAAAGAAAACTACGCACAGAAAACGAACTCGCTCTTCGCCAGGCACGTACTCACCACTTGCTCTCAACTCCCTCGTGAGTCCATAGAAGACTTCTGGTGGGCCCTAATCCCGCTCGCCCGGGACTGTGACTGTCAGGCCGTCACGGCCACTGAACATTCCAACCTTCTTATGTGGGACGCGTTCGTAACGGGGATTGGGTCAGACCTCATACGCCAAAGACTGTTAGAAGGGGCCACGCTCGACCTAGCTGAAACAAAGAAGCTAGCGCTCTCCATGACGGTCACCTCACGTAACATCCAGGCCTACCCCACCAGCCACGCGGCCCACCCCGCCTACCCCTCGAGGACCCCACAGACGGCCGCTCAGTGGGGGCCTTACCCAGCCAGTACGTCTGCACCACACGCCAGCCCGCGCACCCCGGGGGTCCCCGATGCTAATTCTGCGGCCAGCAGAAACACCCTCGCCAAAGCTGCCAGGCCCGCGCTGCCCTTTGCAAGGCTGGCGGCAAAAAGGGGCACTTCGCTGCGGTGTTCCAGGCCCGCGGAGTCGCCGCTATCGCCCCCACCCCCCCTAGTCTACACACAATGGGCGCCGCCACCTTCATCTCCCCGGACCACGCGCCGCCATCTTCACCTCCTGGCGGGGTCTCGGTCTTCCAAAGGGACATGGACCGAATGGTCGACCGGTACAGTTTGCAGGCCACTTTTCCGTACCTATATAATGTCACCATCTGCGGCCATGATCAGCAGGACCATGATACCAACCTTGCTAAATTCCTCCGCACCGCCACTCTCCTCAACCTCACCTACAATAAGGAGAAGTGTGTATTCAGCATGACCCGCTTAGCCATCCTCGGCTATGTGGGCCAGAACGGAGTTCTGGGGCCCGATCCCAACCGCATGCGCCCCCTTATGGAGCTTCCCCTCCCTCACTGCCCCAAGGCCCTCAAACGCTGCCTGTGGTTCTTCTCGTACTACGCCCAGTGGGTCCCAAACTATGCGGTTAAGGCCCGCCCACTCATACAGTCCACCCAATTTCCCCTGATGGCCGAGACACAACAGGATTTCGCCCGTATCAGAGCTGATATAGCCAAGGCCGGGATGCATGCGGTAGACAAGACACTGCCCTTTCAAGTAGAGAGCGACGCATCGGACATCGCCCTAGCCGCCACCCTCAATCAGGCAGTCAGACCCATGGCATTCTTTTGACGCACCCTTCATGCCTCAGAAATTCGGCACTCATCCGTCGAAAAGGAGGCCCAAGCTATCGTTGAAGCTGTGCGGCATTGGAGGCATTACATGGACGGCAGGAGGTTCATTCTCTTCACTGACCAACGGTCGGTAGCCTTCATGTTCAATAACACGCAGCGGGGCAAGATCAAAAACGATAAAATCTTGTGGTGGAGGATCGAGCTCTCCACCTATAATTACAAGATTTTCTATCGCCCTGGCAAACTCAACGAGCCCCAGAAGCCCTATCCGAGGTACATGTGCCAGCGCACAAGTAGACAGACTCCGGTTCCTGCACGACAGCCTTTGTCACCAGGGAGTAACTCGTCTGTACCATTTTGTCAAGGCTTGCAATCTGCCCTACTCCGTTGAGGAAGTACGGACAGTCACCAGTGACTGCCAGGTCTGTGCGGAGTGTAAGCTGCACTTCTACCAGCCGGACCGTGTGCGCCTGGTGAAGGCCTCCCGCCCCTTTGAATACCTCAGCATGGATTTCAAAGGGCTCCTCCCCTCCACCGACCGAAACACATATATTCTCAGTGTGGTCGATGAGTACTCCAGATTCCCCTTCGCCATCCCATGCCCCGACATGACGTCTGCCACCGTAATCAAAGCCCTCAACACAATCTTCGCTCTGTTCGGTTTCCCCGCCTATATCCACAGTGACAGGGGATCCTTATTCATGAGCGATGAACAGCCTCAGTTCCTGCTCAGCAGGGGTATCGCCTCCATGAGGACGAGCAGCTATAACCCCCGGGGAAACGGGCAGGTAGAGAGGGAGAACGGGACGGTATGGAAGGCTGTCCAACTGGCCCTACGATCCAGGAACCTCCCGTTGGCAAGAGGTCCTCCCTGAAGCACTCCACTCCATTCGGTCACTGCTGTGCACCATTACTAACAACACACCCCATGAACGTCTCTTTGCCTTTCCCAGGAAGTCCACATCCGGGGTGTCGCTCCCGACTTGGCTCGCAGTGCCAGGACCAGTCCTGCTCCGTAGGCATGTCCGACTCCACAAGGCGGATAGGGTGCACTTGCTCCATGCCAACCCCCAGTATGCCCACGTGGCGTACCCCGATGGCCGCCAAGATACTGTCTCCCTCAGGGACCTGGCATCAGCAGGTTCCACACACACACACCCCTCCGGCCCGGCGCCACCCTCCCCTCTCCCGGCGCTCCCAGCATTAATCCCACCAGGACCATCCGTCCTTCCCCTGCCCACGCCCGAGGATGAAGAAGATTTCGGCACGCTCCCGGAGTCACCGAACATCAGGCCAGCACCGATATTGCCGCCACCGCTACGTCGATCCCAGCGGAACATCAAGGCACCGGACCGGTTAAATCTCTAACTGGCACCAGACTTCAAAAAACATTTTTTTTCTGATCAACTACTGTAAATATAAATTCATCGCTGTATATAGTCCTCCACCACCCCTGCTGGACTCAATTTTAACAGGGGGTGAATGTGGTAAACCACTGTTAAACCTGTATTAGGTGATTTAAGGTATGATCTGTACTACAGGTTCGCCGGTAGCCCCTGCCTGCTGGCTCCGCCAAGGAGGCGGGGTATAAAGATGCATGTCCTCATTCAGCAACCATTTCGCCAGCTGCTGTGGAAGGCCACACATCTTAGAGCAATAAAGCCTCAGTTGTATCCAACTCTTTGTCCAATTGATCGTGCATCAGAGAGAAAAAGACAGAGTGAGTGAGTCCCAGAGAGAGTGAGAGAGTGAGTCAGAGAGAGCAAGACACACACACACACAGATAGAGAATGATACAGAGACTGAAAAAGACAGAGAGCGAAAGAGAGTGTGTGTTAGAGAGAAAGAGAGCCAGTGTAAGAAAGAGAGACAGAGGGAGAGAGTCACAGAGTGAGGATCACAGAGGGAGACAGACACACAAAGAGAGACAGAGATAGAGGGAGAGACAGACAGACAGAGAGCGAGAGAGAGAGAGAAAGAGAAACACACAGACAAAGAGAGAGATAGAGAGAAGCAAAGAGAAAGGGACTGAGAGAGAGACAGAGAGAGAGAGGGAGACAGAGGGCACAATTCTCTGGCCTCGTTGCTCACTCGAGCAAAGCGAGGTCAATGAATAGCGAAAGAGGCTGAAAACGAGAACCACGCCAAGCGTCAAACAATTGCAAACATTGCAACCTGCCTATTCCCGGAGGTGAAATTGGAAACTCGCTGTAGTGTGGCAAGAAACCAATTATCACCACTTGGGACTGTACAGTAGCACAGTGGTTAACACTGTTGCTTCACAGCGCCAGGGATTCAGCTGCGACTCCCGACTTAAGTCATTGTCTGTGCGGAGTCTGCACGTTCTCCCCGTGCCTGTGTGCGTTTCCTCCGGGTGCTCCGGTTTCCTCGCCCAAGTCCTGAAAGACATGCTTGTTAGGTGGATTGGACATTTTGAATTCTCCCTCTGTGTACCTGAACAGGCGGCGTAGTATGGCGACTCGGGGATTTTCACAGTAACTTCACTGCAAGCACAGAGGGAGAGAGAGAGAGAGAGAGAGAGAGACACCCAGTGAGACAGAAAGAGAGATAGACAGAGAGGGAGAGACAGACAGACAGACACAGAGAGAGACAGACAGAGAGAAAGAGGGACCGAGAGACGGGCACACGGAGAGAGACAGAGGCTGAGAGAAAGTGAGACAGAGAGTGACAGAGAGAAAGAGTGAACGTGAGTCACACAGAGAGACTGAGTGGCAGGGTGGCACTGACAAGGGTCAGGGGCCGAGAGGGGCCAAACCCATGAAATGAAGGTGGAGGGGAGTTAGACGGATGGGGGTGTGCTCGACAAAGAACTAGATGTTGTGTGTGCATCTTTACCATGGCCACAACAGAGAACATTACATGGTACCAAGTGTGTAGAACAATTGAAGATAACTACGGAGAATAAATAAAAATTATTCCACCTACCTGGTAAACTACCGCCAACTGGAACTCAACGCACGGAAAGACTGTGAAGCTCGAGATGGAAGATCTGAAGGCACCTCACCGGTAATGTAGATGAGAATTGGCAAGTTCTTAAGCAGCAATTCGGACTCTGTATTGCAGCCTTTGGCCTGCAGGCACAGCCTGATGAGAGGCTTATTGCGTTGCTGCTCACAATAGCAGGTCCTCAAGCCATCGAAATTTAGAGTACCTTCGCGTTCAACAGTGAAGCAGAAAGCAAGAGCTTCGATAAAGTAATAAAATACTTTGATCGGCATTATTTCCCAAAGAAAACTTAAACATTCGAACGTTATATCTTTTGCACGCGTACTCAGACGGCAGGCGAATCTTTTGATAGTTTTCTGACTGACTTGCGGTTGAAGGTGCAGTTTTCGTACTTTAATATCGTTGATCTGGGATGAGATAGAGTTCGGGATATCAATGACAAGGTACGCGAGACAATTGAGTGAAGATGAGCTTCAACTAGAAAACGCTATCAAGATTTCTCATGCCTGTGAGCTAGCTGCACAGCAGATTAGCACATTCAATCAGAAACATTCTGGCACCAATGTGACAGAAAACAGCAGTGCCATAAGCATAGTGACGCAGTCAAAGAAGAAATGTGGTCTCAGTGCGGGCGGCCATTTTAAGCGGACAAATTAAAGGCCGTGTTGGACAGAATAACGGCTCTAGGAGTTACCTTACGTATAGAGGAACCTATAGACAGGGTAAACTCTATTGTGTGCATCAAGAAGAGGAATAATGACCTACTGATATACATGGACCCCAAAGACCTGAACCTTAACATCAAGAAAGAGCACTACCCGATTTCGAAGAGGGAATAAATAACATGCTTGATGGAGTGACATCTTTCAGCAATTTGGACACGTCACAAGGCTTCTGGCATCTCAAGCTGGACAAAGCAAGCACAAGGCTGTGTACATTTAACGCACCCTTCAGGCGCGACTGCTTCCTGAGGATGCCATTCGGCATAATTTCTGCTTCAGAAATTTTCCATTGTGCCATGGGTGTCCGAGTCTATGTGGACGACACAGTAATTTGGGGATCCACACGCGACAAGGATGACAGAAGGCTCCTCAGTGTCTTACAAAATATAAAGAAGAGTAGCCTAAAGCTCAACAAAGCAAAGTGCCAAATCGGGGTTGACAGCATCACCTTCTTGGGGGACACACAAGGTGCTCTCTGCACAAGGTGTGCAGACGGATAATGAGAAGATAAAGGCTATTTTGATGATGCCACAGAAAGAAAAGGCATCCTATGGATGTTAGGGATGATCAACTTTGTTGGCAAATTTATTCCCAATCTGGCATCTAAAACCTCTCACATCCGGGATACGATGAAAAAGGACGCAGTATTGCAATGGTTCCTCCAGGCATGAGCAGGAGTGGCAAGCATTGCGAATCTCCTTGACTACAGTGCCAGTTCTAGCGTTTTTTTGACCCTGTGAAAAAGACCAAAATTTGAACCGATGGATCTAAGGGTTAACTCCGCCTTGGAGCGGTGAAACTGCAGCAGAATGCAGACGACAGCTGGCTGCCTGGGGCATACGCACCCAGAGCAATGTCAGAGACGGAGCACAGGTATGTGCAAATTGAAAAAGAATGCCTCGGGTTCGTCAATGTTTTGGACAAGTTCCATGACAAGTTCCGGCGTTTCTTGTGGAGACGGACCACAGGCCACTTGTCTCCATTGTACAGAAGAATTTGTGCGAAATGTCCTTGAGGATCCAGCGCATGATGATGAAGCTCCAACGTGACAAATTCTGACCTAGTCTACACACCAGGTAAGCATCTCTTGACGCCGACAAGTTTTCTCGAGCCGTGGGCATTAAAGAGACACACCTGGTTGATGAGGACATGTAAGTCTATGTTAATCTCGTTACTGCGTCTCTTCCAGTCTCTTATAATAAGTCACATCTAATAAAGGAAGAAACAGCCAAGGACACAGTCCTACAAAAAGTAATAAGTATCTCCTCGAGGGATGGCCTGAGGGTTCCGGCTTGGGTTATTCCACTGCGAGGGGACAGGATTGTGATTCCGCATTCCTTGAGGCCACTCATGTTCAAGAAGCTCCATGAAGGGAACCTGGGCATTGAGAAGTGCAAGCGCAAGGCCAGAGATACAGCGTATTGGATAGGCATCACCAAGACATTGCAGTCATGGTGGACACTTGCCAAAAGTTCCAGTGCAAACAGGGCAAAGAGCCGATGTACATGGGTGAAATCATCACAGCTCCTTGGCAGAAGGTGGGCATGGATCTTTTTCACTTCAATGGAAAAGAAGATCTTTTGACCATCGACTACTTCTCTAATTACCCGGAGGTAGCACTTGACTGCTTGGTGTGTGACCCAACATGTTACAGAGGCTTTTGTCTGGCATGGCATACCAAACAGTTATGGTCGACTGTGGTCCCTGTCTCAAAAACTATGAGTGGACTGAGTTCACCCATCGTTTGATTTTAAGCACATCACTTCAAGTCCTTTATCAAGTCAAACGGGAAGGCGGAAAAGCGCGTGCACATTGTTAAACAGCTGCCAAATAGACATATATCTGGCACCTTTGACCTATCGTTCTGCGCCACTTATCAATGGGCTGTCACCAGCGCAGCTGCGAGTGAATAGACAGCTACGAACGACCCTGCCTTCCATTGCGACTCACCTTGTGGATCGAGGACTGGAGCGGAAACTGTTTTTTCAGAAAAGGAGGCAGAAAGAGTTCTACAATAGATCCACAAGGAAGCTCCAGCCACTGCATCCAAGTGACATGGTTAGACTGGAGGATGCCAATGGAAACGGATGGTGATGGCTGGCAGAGGTACTGCAACACGCAGGCCCGCATTTGTTTCTCGTCATCACTGAGGATGGCTCAGTCTTGCGGAGAAACCTAAGAGCACTGTTGAAAGTTCAACGTCCCTTCGTTTTGAGTCCAACAGAAGAGTTGGTATGCAATCTCAAAGCACTTGAAGAGGATACAGACCACCCATCAGAGGCAGCGCTCAGAAAAACATCCGCAGCAATAAGTACAGAACAAGCAGGAACACCAACAATAAATGAAGGTGGAACACGATCGCCTATTCAGCCATTGCTCAGGAGATCAACCAGTCCATGTCGTAAACCTGACAGACTGAACTTGTAGTGAACTATGTACAGTTACATGTTTGGTGAAGCACGGTTACATTTGTAAATCTTAACACTTCCAAAGGAAGGGGGATATGGCACAGTATATAGTTATCTATACGACCTCTGACCAGCAGGTGGTGATAGAGATCCACCATGTGACTCCAGAGATCCACCAATTGGTAGTAAGTCATACGGGAGGACAGTCATATTAAAGTAGCTGCAGGAGAATTCACTTACTTGTTACCGTTTTGTATTCTAGTTCTTTAGTTATCTTTCCACGTTTTCATTTTGTTGATAAACCGTGTTACTCGTCAAAGAACTAGATGTTCTGTGTGCATCTTTACCATGGCCACAACACAGAGCATAACAACAGACAGGAAGACAGAGAGAGAGACACGGGAAGAGAGAACGCAACAGAGAGTTAGAGGGACAGAGAGTGAGAGAGTCAGAGAGAGAGACAGAGTCACAGAGAGAGGGAGTCACAGAGAGAGACACACACACAAAGTGAGACAGTCACAGAGAGAGAGAAAGTGAGAGAGAGAGAGAGAGACAAACACAGAGAGAGAGACAGAGTCAAGAGAGACACACATATACACACAGATACAGAGAGAGAGACACACATACACAGACAGCAAGACAGAGAGAGCGAGGCACAGGGAGAGAGAGAGACCGACAGAGAGTGAGATAGGAAGAGTGACAGAGCCACAGAGAGAGAGAGAGAGAGAGAGAAAGTGAGAGTGTCACACAGAGAAGTCACAGAGACAGAGAGACACAGAGACAGTCATAGAGAGACAGTCACGGAGAGAGAAGACAGAGGCAGACAAATATTCAGAGAGAGAGATAGTCACAGAGAGAGTAAGAGACAGAGAGATACAGAGTCAGAAGGAGGAGACAGAGTCAGAGAGGGAAACAGAGAGACAGAGAGAGAAACACACAGGGAGAGACAGAGGTGAGAGAGAGTTAAAGACAGCGAGAGAGCAAGAGAGTCACAGAGAGAGAGAGACACAGAAAGACAGAAAGGGAGAAAGAGTGAGAGTCACAGAGAGAGAACGAGTGACAGAGAGAGACACAGACAGAAAGAGACTGAGTGAGAGATACAGATAGAGAGACACTCACAGAAAGAGAGAGAAAGACAGAAATACACAGAGAGTTAGAGACAGTGAGAGAAAGACAGACAGAGAGAGCCACATTGACACACAGGCAGAAAAAGACAGAGAGAGACACGCAGTGTGGTGATACAACCACTGTAGATATGTGTGCTTGCAGTAGGGGGATGTATGGCCGTACCTGTAATACAGGTTTCTCCGGTAAGCCCCTGCTGGCTAGCTCCGCCCACAGGGAGCTTGGGTATAAATATGCGCTAGCTTCACTGAGATACTATTCTACAGCTGCAGCCGGAGGAATAGCATCTCACAGCAATAAAGCCTCTCTTGTACTTCACTCGAGTCTCTGTGTACAATTGTTAGCGCCACACAGAAAAAGTGAGAGAGAGAGAGAAACATACAGGGAGAGAGTGAGACAGCGAGAGAGTGAGACAGGGAGAGGGAGCCACATTAAGAGTGAGAGTGACAGAAAGAAACAGAGACAGAGAGAGAGAGAGAGACAGTGAGTCACAGAGAGCGAGAGAGACAGATACAGAGAGGGGGAGGGACAGAGAGAGACCACGTTGAGAGAGAGAGTGAGAAAGACACACAACAAAAAACAGAGAGAGACACACAGAA
Organism: Scyliorhinus canicula; assembly: GCF_902713615.1. Classification (NCBI taxonomy): domain Eukaryota; kingdom Metazoa; phylum Chordata; class Chondrichthyes; order Carcharhiniformes; family Scyliorhinidae; genus Scyliorhinus; species Scyliorhinus canicula. The sequence goes on from NC_052161.1 coordinate 87,917,572, forward strand.
AAAGAGAGTCAGAGAGAGAGTCAAAAAGAGAGACACACACAGACACAGAGAGAGAGACAGAGAGAGAGTGAGTAAGAGAGAGACAAAGAGAGATAGAGAGAGCAAGATAGAGACAGCGCGAGACAGACTTCAAAGCGGGAGAGAGACAGAGAGTCACAGACAGAGACACACAGAAAAAGACACACAGAGAGTGAGTGAGCAACAGAGAGAGAGATAGAGAGAGCAAGCGAGACAGAGAGAGAGAGTCACAGAGAGACAGAGAGAGAGAGCAAGATAGAGAGACAGAGCGAGACAAAGAGAATTCAAAGCAGGAGAGAGATAGAGAAAGAGACATAGAGAGAGTCACAGACAGAGAGAGACACAGACAGAGAATGCAACAGAGGGAGAGAGCGAGACAGATAGACAGAGCGAGACTGAGAGTTCAAAGCGAGAGAGACAGCGAGAGAGTCACAGAATTCGAGAGACACAGAGTGAGAGACAGGAAGAGAGAGAGAGAGTGGCACACGCACAGAAAGAGAGAGACAAACAGAGATACACAGAGAGAGACAGAGATACACAGAGAGAGAGTCATAGAGGCACAGAGACAGAGAAAGAGAGAGAGAGAGAGTGTGGTAAACCACTGTTGCACCTGGTATTAGGTGATGTAAGGTAGGACCTGTATTACAGGTTAGCCGCTAGCCCCTGCCAGCTGGCTCCGCCCAGGAAGAGGAGTATAAATATGTGTGTCCTCTATCCAACTGCCATTTCGCCAGCTGCTGTGGGAGGCCACGCATCTGACTGCAATAAAACCACAGTTGTACCCACTCTGAGTCTTTGTACAATTGAACGTGCATCAATTTATTGCAGTAAGATTTTCTATAAGGTGGACCTCCGAATCAAACCAGATCGCCTGCAGCTGGATCCGCAATCGGCCGATGGCAGAAGAGACTTTAATCACTGGCTAGCTTGCTTCGAGGCTTACATAAACTCAGCGACCGACACACCGACGGAGGCTCAGAGGATACAGATCCTGTACTCAAGATTGAGCTCCAATGTGTTTCCGCTGATCCAGGACGCCCCGACTTACGCGGACGCGATGGCGCTCCTCAAAGAGAACTACGCGCAGAAAGCGAACACACTCTTGCCAGGCACGTACTCGCCACACGCTCTCAATTCCCTGGTGAGTCCATTGAAGACTTCTGGTGGGCCCTAATCCCACTCGTCCGGGACTGTGACTGTCAGGCCGTCACGGCCACCGAACATTCTAATCTCCTCATGCGTTCGTAACGGGGATTGGGTTGGACCTCATCCGCCAAAGACTGCTCGAAGGGGCCACGCTCGACCTAGCGGAGACTAAAAAGCTAGCGCTTTCCATGATGGTCGCCTCACGTAACACTCAGGCCTACCCCTCCGGCTGCGCGGCCCACCCCTCCTATCCCTCGTGGACCCCGCAAACAGCTGCCCCAGCCGGGCCTCACCCAGCCAATATGCCTGCGCCACACGCCAACCCGCGCACACCCGGGGTCCCCGATGTCACTTCTGCGGCCAGCAGAAGCACCCCCACCAACGCTGCCCGGCCCACACTGCCATTTGCAAGGCTTGCAGCAAAAAGGGACACTTTGCCGCAGTGTGCCAGACCTGCGCAGTCGCCGCGATCGCCCCCTCACCCGACACATGCAGAATGGGTGCCGCCATCTTCGTCCGGGACCACGCACGGCCAGTGGGCGCCACCATCTTCACAACCCCGGACCACGCGCAGCCAGTGGGCGCCGCCATCTTCACAACCCCGGACCACGCGCAGCCAGTGGGCGCCGCCATCTTCCCCCCCTCAGTCCACGTGCGGCCCATGGGTGCCGCCATCTTGTTCAGCTCCAGCAACGTGAGGCCCATTTTGTCCCCAGCAGGATCTTCATTTGCTGCCATCTTGTCTTCGACGACATTCCACGACTGGGGCCCCCACGCTCTCCGTCTTCTGACACTAGTGATGATCAACCGCAGCTCGCCTCGACCAGTCCCGGCCTCACAACCTGGCCACTGCTTCGACTATGGTGAAGGTCAACGGCCACGTGACCTCTTGCCTGCTGGACTCCGGGAGCACCGAAAGCTTCATCCACCCGGATACGGTAAGGCGCTGCTCCCCCGCGGTCCACCCCGCCAACCAAACAATCTCCCTGGCCTCCGGATCCCATTCCGTCCCGATCCGGGGGTTCTGCATGGTCACTCTCATGGTCCAGGGCGTAGAATTCAGCGGCTTCTGCCTCTACATCCTCCCTAATTTCTGGGCTGCACTATTACTAGGCCTGGATTTCCTTTTTTTTTTAAAAATAATTTTTATTCAAATTTTCACAAAAAAGAAAACAGTAACAGAAAATTCTAAGAACAAAAAGAACAACCCCCCCCCCCCCCCCCCCACAGAGAGAGAGAGACAGTGAGTCAGAGAGAGAAAGAGAGAGAGAGAGAGACAGACAGACACAGACAGGGAGAGAATGAGACTGGCAGAGGGAGAGAGACACACAGAGAGAGTGAGTTACAGGAGCAAGAGGGAGAGAGTAACAGAGGGAGAGAGAGAGGAGACAGAGAGAGAGAGAGAGAGAGAGAGAGAGATAGGGTGGCATGGGGGGAGGGGCACAGTGGGTGGCACTGGGACTGCGCCGCTGAGGACCCGGGTTTGAATCCTGGCCCTGGGTCACAGTCCGTGTGGAATTTGCAAAATCTCCCCGTGCCTGCGTGGGTTTCACCCCCACAATCCAAAGATGTGCAGGGGAGGTGGATTGGCCACTCTAAATTCCCTTTAATTGGAAAAAAAAATTGCGTATTCTAAATTTATTTAATAAAACAGCATGAGAGAGCAAGCTAGAAAGTCAGAGAGTTCAAAGCGGGAGAGAGGCAGAGAGAGTCACAGGCAGAGAGTGAAAGACAGGGAAAGACAGAGAGAGCGAGACACAGAGACAGAGCGAGACATTGAGAGAGTTCAAAGTGAGAGAGAAAGAGACAGAGAGAGAGAGACAGAGAGAGAGAGACACACACAGACAGAGAGAGACAGGCAGAGAGAGCCACATTGAAAGAGAGTGACACACACACACAAAGAGAGAGAAAGACAAACAGAGAGAGACACAGAGAGGGAGAGAGAGAGAGACACAGAGAGAAAGAGAGAGAGTCACAGTGAGAGTGACTATGTCCCCACGCCATCGTGAAAACTGTGGTCTTTTATGCCAGCAACTGGCAAGCAACTGTCATGGAGCTCGCAGCTCCAGCTGCCGATCGGTCCCCCGCACTTCCGGGTCAGAGGCCGCGCATGCGCAGGGCGGCGGCCTCCAGCTGCTGATACGGTCCCCCGCACTTCCGGGTCAGAGGCCGCGCATGCGCAGGGCGGCGGCCTCCAGCTGCCGATGCGGTCCCCCGCACTTCCGGGTCAGAGGCCGCGCATGCGCAGGGCGGCGGCCTCCAGCTGCCGATACGGCCCCCCGCACTTCCGGGTCAGAGGTCGCGCATGCGCAGGGCGGCGGCCTCCAGCTGCCGATACGGCCTCCCGCACTTCCGGGTCAGAGGCCGCGCATGCGCACGGCGGCGGCCTCCAGCTGCCGATACGGCCTCCAGCTGCCGATACGGCCCCCCCGCACTTCCGGGTCAGAGGCCGCGCATGCGCAGGGCGGCGGCCTCCAGCTGCCGATACGGCCCCCCGCACTTCCGGGTCAGAGGCCGTGCATGCGCAGGGCGGCGGCCTCCAGCTGCCGATACGGCCCCCCGCACTTCCGGGTCAGAGGCCGCGCATGCGCACGGCGGCAGCCTCCAGCTGCCGATACGGCCCCCCGCACTTCCGGTCAGAGGCCGCGCATGCGCACGGCGGCAGCCTCCAGCTGCCGATACGGCCCCCCGCACTTCCGGGTCAGAGGCCGCGCATGCGCACGGCGGCAGCCTCCAGCTGCCGATACGGCCCCCCGCACTTCCGGGTCAGAGGCCGCGCATGCGCACGGCGGCAGCCTCCAGCTGCCGATACGGCCCCCCGCACTTCCGGGTCAGAGGCCGCGCATGCGCACGGCGGCAGCCTCCAGCTGCCGATACGGTCCCCCGCACTTCCGGGTCAGAGGCCGCGCATGCGCACGGCGGCAGCCTCCAGCTGCCGATACGGCCCCCCGCACTTCCGGGTCAGAGGCCGCGCATGCGCAGGGCGGCGGCCTCCAGCTGCCGATACGGCCCCCCGCACGTCTGGGTCAGAGGCCGCGCATGCGCAGGGCACTGGCCTCAGCGGCTGCATCGTGCTCCATGGCGGACTCAGCCCGCGGGCCTGGACGGCCGAAATAGGGTCCCCGATCAGGCGCTTGCCTGACCCGGACTGCCCGCACACTCAGTCCGGAATGAGGCCCCCCCCTGCACTCCGATCGGCCCACTCCCGACTGTGGCGACCCGGACTGAGCCCACAGGCGCCACTCGAGCTTCACGGATGGTGGGACCATGTTAGATCCACGCTGTGGGGAAGTCGGCCAGTTGGGGACGGAGCATCAGGGGCAATGGCCTGAGGCCGTGGATACTCGGCGCAGCGTACTCCCCGAGTATGCTGCTTTTCGGGGGGAACCCGAAACCGGCGGCGGTCCTGATTTTGCGCGGGAAACGGATTCTCTGTCCCGTTGCTGAACGGGAGTTTGGCGTCAGGGTGCAGAGAATCCAGCCTAGAGAGTCAGAGAGGGGAGACAGAGAGGAAGAGGGACAGAGAGAGAGAGAGAGAGAAAAACAGAGAGAGACAGAGAGACAGACACAGAGATAGAGAGACAGAAAGAAATAGAGAAAGATTCACACAGAGAGTCAGAGAGAGCGAGAGAGAGACACAGGCAGAGAGTGAGAGAGGGACAGAGTGTGAGTCAGAGAGAGCGAGTGAAACAGAGGCAGGCACACAGAGAGTGAAACAGGAGAGTGTGACAGGGTGAGAGAGTGAGTGAGAGTGAGAGAAAGAGTGAGAAAGAGAATGAGAGAGAGAAACATAGAGATGAGAGACAGAGAAACAAAGCGAGAGTCACAGAGAGAGAGTCACAGAGAGAGAGAGACAGAGTTAGACAGAGAGAGAGACACATAGTTAAAGAGAGAGAGAGTCACAGAGCCAGAGAGAGAGAGAGAGAGAGAGAGACAGAGTCACAAGAGAGACTGTCACAGAGAGAGAGAGAAACAGACAGAGTCAGAGAGGGACACAGAGGAAGATGCAGAGAGAGGAAGAGCAAGATAGAGAAACAAAGCGAGACGGAAAGAGTTCAAAGTGGGGAGAGACAGAGAGAGACAGATAGAGTCACTGACAGAGTCACTGACAGAGTCACAGACAGAGTCACAGGCAGAGAGAGTTACAGAGAGGAGACAGAGGGAGAGACAGAGAGATTGAGACAGAGACAGAGCATCGATACAAGCATCTCATTGTAATAAAGCCTCTCTTGTACCGATTCGAGTCTTTGTGTGCAATTGTTAGCGCCACAATTTATTACAGTGAGATGCTATTCCTTCGGCTGCAGAATGGCATCTCAGGGAAACTTATGAATATTTATACTGCTCCCTGTGGGCGGAGCTAGCCGGCAGGGGCTGACAGGTACTGTCGTACATCCCCTAATGCAAGCACACACATATGGTAGATCACCACAGAGAGAGGGAGAGACAGAGAGTTAGAGAGAGAGAATATGAGTCAGAGAGAGAGAGGGACACAGAGAGAGAGTCACAGAGAGAGGGAGAGACAGAGAGAGAGAGAGAGAGACAGAGCGAAACAGAGAGAGTTCAAAGCGAGGAGAGACAGATAGAGTCACAAACAGAGTCATAAAGAGGAGAGAAAGAGGGAGACGGAGAGTTCAAAGCGAGAGAGAGAGACAGAGAGAGTCACAGTGTGCGAGGGAGACAGACACGCACAGACAGAGAGAATAAGAGACAGGGTGAGAGAGAGAGAGTCACATTGAGAGAGTGACGCACACAGAAAGACAGAGAGAGAGTCAAACAGAGAGAGAGAGAGACATAGATAGGCACAGAGAGAGAAAGAGAGAGGCACAAAGAGAAAGAGAGCAAAAGAGAAAGAGAGAGAGCACAGAGACAGAGTCGGAAAGGAGACAGAATCAGAAAGAGAGAGTCAGAGAGAGAGACAGAGAGACAGAGAGAAACAGAGAACGAGTCACATAGAGAGAGCAAGACAGGGAGAGAGAGAGACTGAGAATGTGAGTCAGAGAGAGACACACAGAAAGAGAGTGACACAGACAGAGAGTGAGGCAGGGGGAGAGAGACAGAGAGTGAGAGAGAGAGGCAAAGAGACTGAGGGAGAGACACACAGAGATGAGAGGCAGAGAGAGAAACAGAAGAGTCACAGAGAGAATCAGAGAGAGAGAGAGAGAATGAGTCAGATAGAGGGGTAGATTCACAGAGAGAGAGATAGAGTGACAAAGAGAGTGACAAAGAGAGAGAGTCAGAGAATCAGAGAGAGAGACAGACACACACAGGGAGAGACAGAGGTGAGAGCGATTCACAGAGTCAACGAGAGAGAGACAGAGAGGGAGACAGGGGGAGAGAGAGAGTCACAGAGGGAGCGAGTGACAGAGAGAGACAGAGAGAGAGACACACACACAGAAAGAGAGAGAGTGACAGAGAGAGAGAGAGGCATGAAGTGATCTCTGTATATATATATATATATATATACATGAAGGGTTAATGTGTAGTCAGTACAGTCAGATGATCACTAGAGGGCAACGCTAACAGGGAGTATAAATACAAGCCTAGAAAGAGTCACGCAGAGACGGAGAGTCATGGAGAGAGTCAATAGAGAGCGAGAGAGAGTCACATAGAGGGAGACACAGGGAGAGAGTGAGAGAGAGAGCGTGAGAGTGACAGATAGCGAGAAAGTCACACAGAGAGAGAAACAGAGGGAGACACGCAGAAAGAGTGTGACAGAGTGAAAGGGAGAGAGAGAGGCAGAGAGAGAGACAGAGAGAGTGTAACAGGGAGATAGAGAGAGAGAGACAATCTATTCTCCCGCTCTCATTCAGGTGTGTTTGTGGCGAAAGAACAGAAGTATAGTTAGCTCAGAGGGGAAAGTATAATATTCATAGTTAATCTAATTCTAGTCTTGTTTAATTTAACTGCTGGTAAAAGTATAAGAATCAAACTCACAAATTATTGATTAGTTATTCAATAAATTATTTGTTATCACTGGATGATTTGGAGTATTCATCATCATCAAAGTTAGTCCAAGTCGGCATATACGAATGAGTAACATAAATTACTCCAAGTAATATAACAAGACAGAGAGAGAGGAACAGAGGCAGAGAGAGAGACACACAGACAGAGAGTGAGAGACAGGGGGAGAGAGAGAGTCTGAGAGAGGAAGCCACATTGAGAAAGAGTGACCACAACACAGAAAAAGACACAGAGACACACAGAGAAAGAGAAAGAGAGTCAGAGAGAGAGACAGACAGACAGATAGGCATGGAGCGAGTGAGACAGGGAGATGAAGAGAGACAGAGAGAGAGCCACATTGAGTGAAAGAGACAGAAAGAGTCAGAGTGAGGCACAGAGAGAGAGAGAGAGAGTGAATCACAGAGATCGTGCGAGAGACAGACAGACAGAGAGTGAGACAGGGAGGGAGAGAGAGACAAAGAGAATCACTTTGAAAGAGAGAGAGAAAGAGAGACAGTGACACACTCACACACGAAAAGAAAAAGAGAGAGAGACACACACACATAGAAAGAGTTAGAGAGAGACAAAGAGAGAGAGAGACACACACACACACACACACAGACAGAGAGAGAGGGAGAGAGACACAGAGAAAGCGCCAGAGAGAGGCAGACACAGAGAGCAAGATAGAGAAACAGAGAGAGAGAGTTCAAAGCGGGAGTGAAACAGAAGAGACACAGAGAGACGGAGACACGGAGGGAGAGACAGAGTGAGACAGATAGAGAGTTCAAAGCAAGAGAGACAGTCACAGAGCGAGAGAGACACACACACAGTGACTGAGAGACAGGGTTGTGGCAGTCACCACTTTTGTATATATCACATACGAGATGTAATACAGTAAGGCTCCTGTACTACAGGTACGGGGGTAGATCCCTGCCTGCTGGCTCCGCCCAGTAGGCGGAGTATAAATGTGTGTGCTCACCGAGCTGCAGCCATTTCGGCAGCAGCTGCAGGAGGCTACACATCTCTGCTTAATAAAGCCTCGATTACTCTCTACTCTCGTCTCGTCATAATTGATAGTGCATCAATTTATTAAGCAGAGATTTTACAGCGAGGGCCTCCGCATGAAGCCAGATCGCCTGCAGCTGCACCTTCAGGCAGACAATGCCACGTCAGCCTTGCTTTGAACCCTACATCGGATCAGCCACAGAACAACCCACAGAAGCACAGAAGCTCCAGATCCTGTACACCCGGCTGAGCTCCGATATCTTTCCCCTTATCCGGGACGCGCCCAACTACACTGAGGCCATGGCGCTTCTGAAAGAGAACTACAGCCGGCCGATCAACAAACTACGCCAGGCACCTCCTGTCCACGCAGCATCAACTCCCCGGTGAGTCTGTGGAAGATTTCTGGCGTGCCCCGCACGCCCTGGCGAGGGACTGAGATTGCCAGGCCGTTCGGCCGTTCAACATTCCGAACTCCTAATCAGGGACACTTTCGTTACGGGCATAGGGTCGGTGTACATCCGGCAGCGCCTCTTAGAAGGGGGTACCCTCGACCTCGCGGCGACCAAGAAACTCGCGACCTCACTAACGATAGCCTCCTGTAATGTACAAGTGTATGCCCCCGACCGCACGGCACCCCCCTCCTGGACATCGTGGGCCCCACCAGCGAACACCCCATCGTGGACCCCACCAGTGACCGCCTCCAGCCAACCCCAAGCCTGCGCCGCGCGGCAGCCAGCCAACCCCGGGGGGCCCAAGTGCAGACAAAGCACCCCCGGCAGCGCTGCCCGGCGCGGAATGCACTCTGCAAGGCCTGCGGGAAGAAAGGACATTTCGCTGCGGTGTGCCAGGCCTGCTCGATCGCCACTGTAACCAGGCCCATTGTTCTAGAACATAGAACACTACAGCGCAGTACGGGCCCTTTGGCCCTCGATGTTGCGCCGACCTGTGAAACCATCTGAAGCCTATATGACCTACACTATTCCATTTTCATCCATATGTCTATCCAGTGACCACTTAAATGCCCTTAAAGTTGGTGAGTCTACTACTGTTGCAGGCAGGGCGTTCCACACCCCTACTACTCTCTGAGTAAAGAAACTGCCTCTGACATCTGTCCTATATCTCTCACCCCTCAATTTAAAGCTATGTCCCCTCGTGTTGGTCATCACCATCCGAGGAAAAAGACTCTCACTGTCCACCCTATCTAACCCTCTGACTATCTTATATGTCTCTATTAAGTCACCTCTCAGCCTTCTCCTCTCTAACGAAAACAACCTCAATTCCCTGAGCCTTTCTTCGTAAGACCTTCCCTCCATACCAGGCAACATCCTAGTAAATCTCCTCTGAAACCCTTCCAAAGCTTCCACATCCTTCTATAATGTGGTGACCAGAACTGCACGCAGTACTCCAGGTGTGGCCGCACCAGAGTTATGTACAGCTGCAGCATGACCCAGTGGTTCCGAAACTCAATCCCCCTGCTTATAAAGGCTAGCACACCATATGCCTTCTTAACAGCCCTATTAACCTGGGTGGCAACTTTCAGGGATTTATGTACCTGGATGCCGAGATCTCTCTGTTCATCTACACTACCAAGAATCTTGCCATTAGCCCAGTACTCTGCATTCCTGTTACTCCTTCCAAAGTGAACCACCTCACACTTTTCCGCATTAAACTCCATCTGCCACCTCTCAGCCCAGCTCTGCAGCTTATCTATGTCCCCTCTGTATCCTATAACATCCTTCAGCACTATCCACAACTCCACCGACCTTCGTGTCATCTGCAAATTTACTAACCCATCCTTCTACACCCTCTTCCAGGTCATTTATAAAAATGACAAACAGCAGTGGCCCCAAAACAGATCCTTGCGGTACACCACTAGTAACTGAACTCCAGGATGAACATTTGCCATCAACCACCACCCTCTGTCTTCTTTCAGCTAGCCAATTACTGATCCAAACCGCTAAATCACCTTCAATTCCATACTTCCTTATTTTCTGCAATAGCCTACCGTGGGGAACCTTATCAAACGCCTTACTGAAATCCATATACACCACATCAACAGCTTTACCCTGATCCACCTGTTTGGTCACCTTCTCAAAAAAACTCAATAAGGTTTGTGAGACATGACCTACCCTTCACAAAACCGTGTTGAGTATCGCTAATCAACTTGTTCTTTTCAAGATGATTATAACCCTATCTCTTATAACCTTTTCCAACATTTTACCCACAACCGAAGTAAGGCTCACAGGTCTATAATTGCCAGGGTTGTCTCTACTTCCCCTTCTTGAACAAGGGGACAACATTTGCTATCCTCCAGTCTTCCGGCACTATTCCTGTCGACAAAGACGACATAAAGATCAAGGACAAAGGCTCTGCAACCTCCTCCCTGGCTTCCCAGAGAATCCTAGGATAAATCCCATCTGGCCCAGGGGACTTATCTATTTTGACATTTTCTAAAATTGCTAACACCTCCTCCTTTTGAACCTCAATTCCATCTAGCCTGGTCGACTGAACCTGAGTGTTCTCCTCGACAACATTGTCTTTCTCCAGTGTAAACACTGACGAAAAATATCCATTTAATGCTTCCCCTATCTCCTCTGATTCCACACACAACTTTCCACTACTATCCTTGATTGGCCCTAATCTTACTCGAGTCATTCTTTTGTTCCTGATATACCTATAGAAGCCTTAGGGTTTTCCTTGATCCTATCCGCCAACGACTTTTCGTGTCCTCTCCTCGCTATTCTTAACTCTCCCTTTAGGTCCTTCCTGGCTAACTTGTAACTCTCAAGTGCCCTAACTGAGCCTTCATGTCTCATCCTAACATAAGCCTTCTTCTTCCTCCTGACAAGTGCTTCAATTTCCTTAGTAAACCACGGCTCCCTTGCTCGACAACTTCCTCCCTGCCTGACAGGTACATACTTATCAAGGACACGCAGTAGCTGTTCCTTGAAAAAGCTCCACATTTCGATTGTACCCATCCCCTGCAGTTTCCTTCCCCATCCAATACCTCCTAAATCTTGCCGAATAGCATCATAATTGCCTTTCCCCAGCTATAATTCTTGCCTTGCGGTATATACCTATCCCTGCCCATTGCTAAAGTAAACATAACCGAGTTGTGATCACTATCACCAAAGTGCTCACCTACATCTAAATCTAACACCTGGCCGGGTTCATTACCCAGTACCAAATCCAATGTGGCCTCGCCCCTTGTTGGTCTGTCTACATACTGTGTCAGAAAACCCTCCTGCACACACTGCACAAAAACTGACCCATCTATAGTACTCGAACTATAGTATTTCCAGTCAATATTTGGAAAGTTAAAGTCCCCATAACAACCACCCTGTTACTCTCGCTCCTGTCAAGAATCATCTTTGCAATCCTTTCCTCTACATCTCTGGGACTATTCGGAGGTCTATAGACAACTCCCAACAGGGTGACCTCTCCTCTACTGTTCCTAACCTCGGCCCATACTGCCTCAGTAGACGAGTCCTCAAGCGTCCTTTCTACCGCCGTAATACTTTCCTTGATTAACAATGCCACACCCCCCCCTCTTTTACCATCTTCTCTGTTCTTACAGAAACATCTAAATCCTGGAACCTGCAACAACCATTCCTGTCCCTGCTCTACCCATGTCTCCGAAATCGCCACAACATCGAGATCCCAGTACCAACCCATGCTGCAAGCTCACCCACCTTATTCCGGATGCTCCTGGCGTTGAAGTAGACACACTTCAAACCAGCGTCCTGCTTGCCGGTGCCCTCTTTCGAACTTTTAACCCTATCCCTGACCTCACTACTCTCAACATCCTGTACACTGGGACTACAATTTAGGTTCCCATCCCCCTGCTGAATTAGTTTAAACCCCCCCGAAGAGCACTAGCAAATCTCCCCCCCAGGATATTGGTACCCCTCTGGTTCAGGTGAAGACCATCCTGTTTGTAGAGGTCCCACCTACCCCAGAATGAGCCCCAATTATCCAGGAAACCAAAACCCTCCCTCCTGCACCATCCCTGTAGCCACGTGTTCAACTCCTCTCTCTCCTTATTTCTCACTTCGCTAGCACGTGGCACGGGTAACAACCCAGAGATAACAACTCTGTTTGTTCTAGCTCTCAGCTTCCACCCTAGCTCCCTGAATTTCTGTCTCAAATCCCCATCTCTCTTCCTACCTATGTCGTTGGTACCTATGTGGACCACGACTTGGGGCTGCTCCCCCTCCCCCTTAAGGATCCCAAAAACACGATCAGAGACATCACGAACCCTGGCACCTGGGAGGCAACACACCAACCGTGAGTCTCTTTCGTTCCCACAGAACCTCCTGTCTGTTCCTCTAACTATGGAGTCCCCAATGACAAGTGCTCTGTTCCTCTTCTCCCTTCCCGTCTGAGCAACAGGGACAGACTCTGTGCCAGAGACCTGCGCCCTATTGCTTACCCCTGGCAAGTTGTCCCCCGCAACAGTATCCAAAACGGTATACTTGTTATAGAGGGGAACGACCACAGGGGATCCCTGCACTGCCTGCCGGTTCCCTCTCCCTCCCCTGACGGTAACCCATCTACTTTCTTCTTTTACCTGAGGTGTGACTACCTCCCTATAACTCCTCTCAATAACCTCCTCCGCCTCCCGAATGATCCGAAGTTCATCCAGCTCCAGTTCTTGCAACCCCATGTGCGGCCCATGGGCGCCGCCATCTACCCCGCCTCAGGACCCCTGCTCGTCGGGCACCTCATCGGGCCTTACATCGCCTGCAACTGCTGCCGGCCAGCCAGGGGCCTTCCAACACCAGCCACAGGTCGACTCCATCACGATCGACCAGTCCCGGCTGCAAAATCTCGCAACCGCGTCGACAACAGTAAAGGTCGATGGCCACAAGACATCCTGCCTTCTTGACTCCGGGAGCACAGAGAGCTTCATACACCCCGATACGGTAAGGCGCTGCTCCCTCGCGGTACACCCCATCACACAAGAAATCTCCCTTGCCTCCGGATCCCACTCCATGGAGATCCGGGGGTACTGCACCGCCACCCTCACCATCCAGGGCGTAGAGTTCAGCGACTTCCGGCTCTACGTCCTCCCCAACCTCTGCGCTGCTTCGCTACTCGGCCTGGACTTCCAGTGCAACCTCCAAAGTCTCACTCTGAAATTCGGCAGACCCCTACCACCCCTTACTGTATGCGGCCTCATGACCCTTAAGGTCGACCCACCTTCCCTGTTTGCGAATCTCACCCCGGATTGCAAACCCATCGCCACCAGGAGCAGACGATACAGCGCCCAGGACAGGACCTTCATCAGGTCTGAGGTCCAGCGGCTGCTGCGGGAAGGCATCATCGAGGCCAGCAGCAGTCCCTGGAGAGCCCAAGTGGTAGTTGTGAAGACTGGGGAGCACGGTAGCATCGTGGTAACACAATTGCTTCACAGCTCCAGGGTCCCAGGTTCAATTCTCGGCTTGGGCCACTGTCCTGGCGGAGTCTGCACATTCTCCCCGTGTGTGCGTGGGTTTCCTCCGGGTGCTCTGGTTTCCTCTCACAGTCCAAAGATGTGCAGGTTAGGTGGATTGGCCATGCTAAATTGCCCTTAGTGTCCAAAATTGCCCTTAGTGTTGGGTGGGGTTGCTGGGTTATGGGGATCGGGTGGAGGTGTGGGCTTGGGTAGGATGCTTTCCAAGAGCCGGTGCAGACTCGATGGTCCGAATGGCCTCCTTCTTCACTGTAAATTCAATGATTCAAACAGGAAGGTCGTTGACTACAGTCAGACCATCAATCGGTACTACAGCTCGGCGCGTACCCCCTTCCACGCATATCTGATATGGTCAATCAGATTTCACAGTACCGAGGTCTTCTCGACAGTGGACTTGAAATCTGCCTCCCACCAGCTCCCCATTCGCAAGGCGGACCTCCCGTACACTGCGTTTGAAGCTGACGGCTGCCTTTACCACTTCCATAGGATTCCCTTCGGTGTCACTAATGGGGTCTCGGTCTTCCAACGGCAGATGGACCGAATGGTTGACCGGTACGGACTGTGGGCCACCTTCCCGTACCTGGATAACGTTACCATCTGTGGCCACGACCAGCAGGACCACGACGCTAACCTTTCCAAATTCCTCCACACCGCCAAACACCTCAACCATACGTACAACAAGGAGAAGTGCATGTACAGCACCAACCGCTTAGCCATCCTTGGCTATGTGGTACAAAATGGAGTTCTAGGGCCTGACCCCGACTGCATGCGCCCCCCCCCCCCCCCCCCCCCATGGAACTTCCCATCCCCCATTGCCCCAAGGCCCTCAAATGATGCCTGGGGTTCTTCTCATACTACACCCAGTGGGTCCCTAACTATACGGACAAGGCCCGTCCACTCATTCACTCCACCGCTTTCCCCCTGACGACTGAGGCTCACCAGGCCTTCAACTGTATCAAGGCCGACATCGCTAAGGCCGCAATGCACGCGGTCGATGAGACGCTCCCCTTCCAAGTCGAGAGCGATGCATCAGACATCGCTCTGGCCGCCACCCTCAATCAGGCAGGCAGGCCCGTGGCATTCTTTTCACGCACCCTCCATGCCTCCGAAATTCGGCACTCCTCCGTTGAGAAGGAGACCCAAGCCATCGTAGAAGCTGTGCGACATTGGAGGCATTACTTGGCCGGCAGGAGATTTACTCTCCTCACTGACCAACTGTCGGTTGCCATCATGTTCTTTTTTTTAAAAATAATTTTTATTGAAAGAGTTTTTCCATACAAACATTTACCCCTACTATTTTTTAAATTATATACAACACAATCCCTCTAGGCAAATATCCCTCCCTCGCCCGCCCTCTTGCGCGCACCAGTCCTCCCCCCCCCCCCCCAAGCAACAACTTAACAAACAAGGCAGCCTACAGTTTCAGACATGAGCAGCGAGCAGACTTGCCCGCGTTACAGTCGTACATGTCCCCCCACGACCATTGCTGCCCCCCCTCCCCTCCACCCCCCTCCCTCCCCTCCCCCCCCTCCCCCTCCCCTCCCTCCCTCCCCCCCTCCCCCCCCTCCCTCCCCCTCCTCCCCCCTCCCCCCCCCCCCCTCCCCTCCCCCCCTCCCTCCCCCCCCTCCTCCCCTCCCCCCCCTTCCCCTCCCCCTCCTCCCCTCCTCCCCTCCCCCCCTCCCTCTCTCCCCCCCCTCCCCTACCCCCCTCCCTCCCTCCCCCCCCTCCCCTCCCCCCCTCCCTCCCCCCCCTCCCCTCCCCCCCTCCTCCCCCCCCTCCCTCCCCCCCTCCCCCCCTCCCTCCCCCCCCCCTCCCTCCCCCCCTCCCCCCCTCCCTCCCCCCCCTCCCTACCCCCTCTCCCGCCCCCTCCCTCCCCCCGCCATCCCCCTCCCTCCCTCCCCCGTCCCTCCCACCCGCCCCTTCCCCCTCCCTTCCCTCCGCTCCCACCCCTCCTCCCTCCCCCCTCCCTCCCTCCCCCCTCCCGTCCCTCCCCCCCCTCCCCTCCTCCCCCCCTTCCCCTGCCCCCCCCCATCCCATCCCCGCCTCCCCCCCTCCCCTCACCCCCCCTCCCTCACCATTCCCCATCATCCGACCCCTCAACCCTCCCCCTCCCCACTCCCCTCCCCCCCTCCTCCCCCCCCCTCCCTCCCCCCCCTCCCTCCCCTCCTCCCCCCCCCCTCCCTCCCTCCTCCCCCCCTCCCCCCCCCCCCGGGTTTCTGCTGCGCCACGACCGCCGAACGTCTATCTCTGATCTAAAAAGTCAAGGAAAGGTTGCCACCGCCTGGAGAATCCCTGTACCGACCCTCTCAGGGCAAATTTGATCCTTTCTAGCTGGAATATAGCTAGCCATATCGTTAATCCAAGTTTCAACGCTTGGAGGCCTCGCGTCCTTCCATTGAATTAATATCCTTCGTCGAGCCACTAGGGACGCAAAGGCCAATATTCCGGCCTCCCTAGCCTCCTGTACCCCCGGTTCTACCCCGACCACAAAGATCGCAAGCCCCCATCCTGGTTTGACCCTGGACCCCACCACCTTCGACACCGTCCTTACCACCCCTTCCAGAACCCTTCCAGCACCGGACATGCCCAGAACATATGCACATGGTTCGCTGGGCTTCCCAGACATCTGACACACCTGTCCCACCCCCAAAGAACGGCTCATCCTGTCCCCGTCATGTGAGCTCTATGCAGCACCTTAAATTGAATGAGGCTCAGTCTCGCACACGAGGAGGAAGAATTGACCTTCTCCAGTGCATCCGCCCACGTCCCGTCTTCTATCTGCTCTCCCAGCTCCCCTTCCCACTTGGCTTTCAGCTCCTCCCCTGGATGCTTCTTCCGCCTCCTGCATTATCTTGTAGATGTCTGATATCTTCCCCCCTCCGACCCAGACCCCCGAGAGCACC
Source organism: Scyliorhinus canicula (assembly GCF_902713615.1). Taxonomy (NCBI): domain Eukaryota; kingdom Metazoa; phylum Chordata; class Chondrichthyes; order Carcharhiniformes; family Scyliorhinidae; genus Scyliorhinus; species Scyliorhinus canicula. The sequence continues at coordinate 87,934,042 of NC_052161.1, forward strand.
CTATCACTCGCCCCCTTACTGGGGAGTAGGGGGAACCCTCCACCTGCCGTCTAGCAAATGCCTTCACTTGTAAATATCTGAACATGTTTCCCGGGGGGAGCTCAAACTTCTCCTCCAGCCCTCCCAGGCTCGCAAACCTCCCCTCTATAAACAGGTCCTTCAGCTGCCGTATGCCCACCCGGTACCAGCTCTGAAATCCCCCGTCGATGTTCCCCGGGATGAATCTATGGTTCCCTCTTATTGGCGCCGCCAACAGACCTCCCATTTCCCCCCTGTGTCGCCTCCGCTGCCCCCATATCTTGAGGGTGGCCGCCACCACCGGGCTTGTGGTGTACCTCGTGGGGGGGAGCGGCCATGGTGCCGTTACTAGGGCCCCCCAGGCTTGTGTTGCCACAGGACGCCCTCTCCATTCCGTTTCCAAGCTGCCCCCTCCCTTCCCATCATCCACTTGTGCACCATTGACACATTTGCCGCCCAGTAATACCCCGAGAGATTGGGTAGTGCCAGCCCTCCACTGTCCCTACTCCGCTCCAAAAAGACCCTCCTCACCCTTGGGTGCCGTGCGCCCACACGTAGCTCATGATGCTACTCGTCACCTTTTTGAAGAAGGGCCCTAGGGAGGAAGATGGGCAAGCACTGAAATAAAAACAGGAACCTTGGGAGGACCGTCATTTTGATTGACTGCACCCTCCCCGCCAGCGACAGCGGTACCATGTCCCACCTCTTAAATTCCTCCTCCATCTGTTCCACCAGCCTGGAAAAGTTCAATTTATGGAGGGTCCCCCAGTTCCTTGCCACCTGCACCCCTAAGTACCTAAAGCTCTTTCCTGCTCGCTTGAAGGGGAGTCTCCCAATACCCTCTCCCTGGTCCCCCGGGTGTATCACAAAAACCTCGCTTTTGCCCAAATTTAGTTTGTACCCCGAAAAGTCCCCAAACTCTGCTAATAGTTCCATTATCTCCGGCATTCCCCCCTCTGGGTCTGCCACGTACAGCAGTAGATCATCCGCATACAGCGATACTCGATGTTCCTCCCCTCCCCTAGTCAGTCCTCTCCACCCCCCTGAACCCCTCAGTGCCATTGCCAACGGTTCGATCGCCAGTGCGAAAAGTAGGGGGGATAGGGGACATCCCTGCCTGGTCCCTCGGTGGAGCCCGAAATACTCCGACCTCCTCCCATTTGTCACTACACTCGCCGTCGGGGCCGAGTAGAGCAACTTCACCCACTTAATAAACCCTTCCCCAAACCCAAACCGTTCCAACGTCTCCCACAGGTACTCCCACTCCACCCTATCGAATGCCTTCTCCGCGTCCAGCGCTACCACTATCTCAGCCTCCCCCTCCACTGCCGGCATCATAATTAAATTCAGCAATCTCCGCACGTTCGTGTTGAGCTGCCGCCCCTTCACGAACCCCGTCTGGTCCTCATGGATTACCCCTGGCACAGGGGTATTCTAGCTGCCAGGATCTTTGCCAGCAACTTGGCATCCACGTTCAGAAGCGAGATAGGCCTGTAGGACCCGCACTGCACGGGGTCTTTATCCCGCTTCAGTATCAGGGAGATCAGAGCCTGCGACATTGTCGGAGGCAGAACCCCCCCCTCTCGCGCCTCATTAAAGGCTCGTACCAGTACCGGTCCCACCAAGTCCACATTTTTCTTGTAGAATTCCACCGGGAACCCATCTGGCCCCGGCGCCTTCCCCGCTTGCATCTGACCTATTCCCTTGACTAGCTCCTCTAGCCCTATTGGCGCCCCCAGCCCTTCTACCAGCCCCTCCTGGACCCTTGGGAACCTCAATTTGTTTAGGAAGTCCTCCATTCCCCCTCTCCTCGTCGGCAGCTCAGACCGATACAACTCCTTGTAAAAATCCCTGAAGACCCCGTTCACTTCTTGCCCCTTCTGTACTACCTTCCCGCCCCTCTCCTTCACTCCCCCAATCTCCCTAGCCGCATCTCGTTTGCGAAGCTGGTGTGCCAGCATCCTGCTCGCCTTTTCCCCATACTCATAGACCGCGCCCTGTGCCCTTCTCCACTGCGTCTCTGCCTTCCTGGTGGTCAGCAGGTCGAACTTGACCTGCAGGCTGCGCCGTTCTCCCAGCAGCCCCTCCTCTGGTGCCTCCGCATATCTCCTATCCACTTCCAATATCTCCCCCACCAGCCTCTCCCTCTCCTGCCTCTCCTTTCTTTCTCTGTGTGCCCTTATGGAGATCAGCTCTCCCCTGATCACTGCCTTCAGGGCCTCCCAGACCATCCCCACCTGCACCTCCCCCGTGTCATTCAAGTCCAGATAGCTCTCAATGCTCTTCCGGACCCTTTTACACACCTCGTCGTCCGCTAACAGCCCCACATCCAGCCGCCACAGCGGGCGCTGGTCCCGCGCCTCCCCCATTTCCACATCCACCCAATGTGGTGCATGATCAGAGATCGCAATGGCCGAGTACTCAGCTTCCCGTACCCTCGGGATCAGCCCCCTGCTCAACACGAAGAAATCGATTCTGGAGTACACTCTATGGACGTGGGAGAAAAAGGAATACTCCCTCGCCCTCGGCCTACCAAACCTCCATGGGTCTACTCCTCCCATCTGCTCCATGTACCCCCTCAGCACTTCTGCCGCAGCCGGCCTCCTATTGGTCCTTGAGCTCGATCTGTCTAGCCCGGGGTCCAGCACTGTGTTGAAGTCCCCCCCCATGATCAAGCCCCCTGCCTCCAGTCCCGGAATGAGGCCCAATAGGCGCCTCATAAAACCCGCGTCATCCCAGTTCGGGGCATATACGTTGACCATCACCACTTTCTCCCCCTGCAGCTTACCCTTCACCATCACATACCTACCCTCCTTATCCGCCACCACCTCCTCCGCCACGAACGACACCCTCTTTCCCACCAGAATCGCCACCCCCCGGTTCTTTGCGTCCAATCCAGAGTGGAACACCTGTCCCACCCACCCCCTTCTCAGGCGAACCTGGTCCACTACCTTCAAATGGGTCTCCTGTAACATTGCTACATCAGCCTTCAGTCCCTTCAGGTGTGAGAATACCCTTGATCTCTTGACCGGCCCATTCAGCCCCCTCACGTTCCAAGTGATCAGCCGGGTCGCGGAACGAACCGCCCCCTTCCCCTGCCGATTAGCCATGTCCCGTTCCCTGCTCGCCCCGGGTCGACCCTCCCCTTCTGACCCGCTCCCCATGGCGATGGCCCCCTCCCCCCACCTCTCCAGTCCTCCACTTCCCGTTTCTGGTCTTTCCAGCAGCAACCCGGTGTCCCTCCCTAACCCCCCCCCAGGCTAGGACCCCTCCTAGCCGCGATGTACCCTCCATCGTACTCCCGTAAGTCAGCTGGTTTGCGCTGACCCGGCTGCTCCTGCCACACTCCGACTCCCCCCGGCCCGGGGGGGGGGGGGGCCCTCCCCCCCCCTTGCCACTCCTCCCTGGCCCCGCTCCGACGCGGGAAAGGTCGCCATTGCTAGCCACGCCCCGCACTCCTCCCCTCCCCCCTCCTCTGCCCCGCGCGCGGGAAAACAGAGGAAAGCCCGCGCTTTCGCCCTGCCACACCCCACCCCGCCATCTTCAGTTCCACCCCCGTCCCCGTCCATGCCTGTAAAGAACCCCCCCTAGGAGCCCATATCCCCGATCTGCTCTCCCCCCGTCCCGCCTCCCCAACTTAGCATTATAAATAACAAATAGATAACAACTAACAATGTACTTTACAGTTGCCCTCTACCAAACAGTATAAATAACCATAAATAACCATAAATAACCATGAATAACCACAATAACAATAACTAAGGGAAGTTGGCAAAGGGGGGAAAAAACATCAGAAGAAAAAATAACCCCAAAGCAAGAGTTCAAGATCCAAACAAGGAAAGAAGAAAAAAAAAGGAAACCGTTCCAATAAGAGTTGCCCAGTTCCGACCCAGCCGAAAAAAAAAACGAACCGCTTGTTCAGCTGAAAGTACCCGAGCGGACACGGCCGCCAAGTACCCCCTGGGTCTAATTCGAGTCCAGTTTCTCTTCCTGTACAAAGGCCCACGCCTCCTCTGGGGACTCAAAATAGTGGTGTTGGTTCCTGTAGGTGACCCACAAGCGCGCTGGCTGCAGCATTCCGAACCTGATCCTTTTTGCATGTAGCACCGCCTTCGCCCGGTTATACCGGGCCCGCCGCTTAGCCACCTCCGCACTCCAGTCCTGGTAGACCCTCACCGTCGAATTCTCCCACTTACTGCTCCTTTCCCTCTTGGCCCATTCCAGCACTCTCTCACGATCGCTGAGTCGCTGGAACCGCACCAGCACCGCCCTCGGGAGCTCATTTGCTCTTGGCTTCCTAGCCATGACCCTGTAGGCCTCTTCCAGCTCCAGGGGCGAAGGGACGGCCCCTGCCCCCATCAGGGAGCTCAGCATTTCTGCTACGTATCCCGGGAGGTCTGACCCCTCCAGGCCTTCTGCCAGGCCCAAGATCCTCAGGTTCTTCCGCCTCATTCGGGTATCCAGCTCCTCAAAACGGCTCTGCCATTTCAGGTGGAGTGCCTCGTGCACCTCTACCTTTCCCACGAGGACCGTGGCCTCCTCCTCCCTCACAGTCATCTCCTGCTGTAGCTCCCGAATCGACGCCTCTTGGGTCGCCTGGGCTCCCATCAGCCTGGTGGTCGTCGCATTCATTGACTCCAAGAGCTCCATTTTCAGCTCCGTAAAGAAGCGCAGGAGAGCGGCCTGCTGCTCCTCCGCCCATTTCCTCCATTCCTCGGGTGCGCCACCGGCCGCCATTTTGGTCTTCTTCCCCCGCTTTTTTTGGGGAGCTGCTGTTGCTTTTTTTACCACCCCACTCCGGGTACCGACCATAAAGTTGGTCTGGTTCTCCTCAGGGAGCCTTCCCCCACCGGGATTTGTCCTTACAGCGCCGTTGGGGCCCTCCAATCGGCCCGAAAACACCTTTGTAGCAGGAGCCGCCAAACGTGCGACTTAGCTGGTCATAGCCGCAACCGGAAGTCACCATCATGTTCAATAACACACAGCGGGGCAAGATCAAAAATGATAAAATCTTGAGGTGGAGGATTGAGCTCTCCACCTACAATTACGTGATTTTGTATCGCCCCGGTAAGCTCAACGAGCCCCCAATGCCCTATCCCGAGGTACATGTGCCACCGCACAGGTGGACCGACTCCGGACCCTACACGACGCTCTCTGTCACCCGGTTCTTTCACTTCATAAAGGCGCTCAATCTGCCCTACTCCATTGAGGAGGTCAGGGCTATCACCAGAGACTGCCAGGTCTGCGCGGAGTGCAAACCGCACTTCTACCGGCCAGACTGCGAGCATCTAGTGAAAGCCTCCCGCCCATTTGAACGCCTCAGCGTCGATTTCAAAGGGCCCCCCACCTCCACTGACCGAAACACGTACTTCCTTAACGTGGTCGACGAATACTCCAGATTCCCCTTCGCCATCCCATGCCCCGATATGATGTCTGCCACAGTCATCAAAGCCCTCAACACTATCTTCGCACTGTTCAGTTTCCCCGCCTATATCCACATCCTGCTCAGCAAGGGCATCGCCTCGAGCAGGACGACCAGCTACAACCCCCGGGGAAACAGGCAGGTGGAGCGGGAGAATGGGACAGTCTGGAGGGCCGTCCAGCTGGCCCTACTATCCAGAAATCTCCTGGCCTCCCGCTGGCAGGAGGTCCTCCCCAACACCCTTCACTCCATCCAATCGCTACTTTGCACTGCGACTAATGCAATCCCCCATGAACGTCTCCTTGCCTTCCCCAGGAAATCCACCTCCGGGGTTTCGCTCCCAACATGGCTGGCAGCTCCGGTACCCCTTCTCCTCTGCAAGCACGTGCGGCTCCACAAGGCGGACCCATTGGTTGAGAGGGTACAGCTACTCCATGCAAACCCGCAGTATGCCCACGGGCGTACCCCGACGGCCGCCAAGACACTGTTTCCCTCAGGGACCTGGCACCAGCTGGCCCCCCTCTGCCCCGGCGCCAACCTTCCTCCCCCCAGCGCACCTCACCATAGCCCCCGCTCCAGGACGATCCGTCCTCCCCTTGGTCCCACCCTGGGATGAAGATGAGGTCGACAAGCTCCCGGAGTCACCGGCGACCAAGCCGGCGCCTGCATCACTGGGACTGCGGCGCTCACAACGGAGGATCAAGGCACCCGATCGGCTGAATTTGTGAACTTTCCCCAAAATGTTAACCTTAAAATGCAGGGGGTGAATGTGGTAGTCACCACTGTTGTATATGTCACATATGAGATGTAATACGGTAAGGCTCCTGTACCACAGGTACGGGGGTAGATCCCTGCCTGCTGGCTCCGCCCAGTAGGCGGAGTATAAATGTGTGTGCTCACTGAGCTGCAACCATTTTGGCAGCATCTGCAGGAGGCAACACATCTCTGTGTAATAAAGCCTTGATTACACTCATCGTAATTGATAGTGCATCAAGGGTGAGAGAGTCAGAGAGAGAGGGAGACAGAGACAGCAAGAGAGAGACAGAGAGAAACAGAGAAAGAGTCACACACAGAGAGCGAGAGACAGAGAGAGACAGAGACACAGAGAGGGAGCTGGAGAAATAGAGTGAGAGTCACAGAGAAAGAGAGTCTCACAGAGACGGAGAGTCACAGAGAGAATCAATAGAGATCGGGAGAGTCACAGAGAGGGAGAGGGAAACACAGGGAGAGAGTGAGAGACAGGGAGAGAGAGAGTCACAGAGAGAGAGAGAGTCAGAGAGAGAGAGAGGGAAACTAGAGAGGGAGACACACAGAAAGAGTGTGACAGAGTGAGAGGGAGACAGAGAGAGAGAGAGTCATGAAGAGTGAGAGAGACAGAGAGAGGGAGAGAAAGTCACAGATAGAGAACAAGTCACAGAGATGGAGAGCCACAGATAGAGTGAGTCAATAGAAAGCGGGAGAGAGTCACAGAGAGGGAGAGAGTGAGACACGCGGAGAGTGAGAGAGAGGGAGAGAGGGACTGAGAGAGAGAGAAAGAGTGAGACACGGATAGAGAGAGTTAAAGAGAGGTAAGAGAGAGACACACACAGAGAAACCAGAGAGAGAGATAGAGAGAGAGTCACAGAAAGAAACAAAGAGAGAGTCACAGAGAGCGAGAGAAACAGAGAGAGAGACAGAGAGAGAGAGAGAGAGAGGGGCCAGAGAGAGAGAGACAGAGAGAGAGTCACAGAAAGAAACAAAGAGAGAGTCACAGAAAGCGAGAGAAACAGAGAGAGAGACAGAGAGAGAGAGGGGCCAGAGAGACAGAGAGAGAGTCACAGAAAGAGACAAAGAGAGAGTCACAGAGAGTGAGAGAAACAGAGAGAGAGACACATAGAGAGAGAGAGGGGCCAGAGAGACAGAGAGTCACAGAAAGAGACAAAGAGAGAGTCACAGAGAGTGAGAGAAACAGAGAGAGAGACACAGAGAGAGAGAGAGGGGCCAGAGAGACAGAGAGTCACAGAAAGAGACAAAGAGAGAGTCACAGACAGAGAGAGAAAGAGAGGCCAGAGAGACACAGACAGAGAGCGAAAGACACAGACAGAGAGGCAGAGAGAGAGAGTCACAGAGAGAGCGAGTGAAACAGAGAGAGACACACAGAAAAAGAGTGACAGAGAGAGACTCAAAGAGGGGGAGTGGTGACAGAGAGAGAGTCACAAGAGTCAGACATGCAGACAGAGTGAGAGTCACAAATTGAGTGAGTCACAGAGAGAGTCACAGAGGCAGAGATAGAGAGACACAAAGAGAGAGATAGACAGAAAGACAGACCGACATAGAGACAGAGAGAGAGTGAGGGAGAATCACAGACAGAGAGAGAGAGGCAGAGAGAGTGAGTAACAGAGAGAGTGAGAGAAACAGAGATAGAGAGGTACACAGAGAGTGACAGCAGACATCCAGTGGTGGCCATGGAGTGAGTGGTCGCACATTTGGCAACTCTTGCTCAAGACGGTTTTTATGATCCTTTTCCCCATTTGCTGGGATGATGTTTTGGTGGAAAAAGGTGTAGAGGTGGTTGAGGAAAGTTAAACTCCGCTGGTGGATGGACCCACAGACCAGAAGTGGGTTGAGAAGGGGGGAGCTGTTGGAGCAAGGGAATCTTTGTGTGCCATCGGTGAAGTTGGCGGAGGGTAAAGGGTCAGCCTTGCCTGCCCAGTGGTCAACGGAGCAGCTGGTGGACTTCTTAAATGAGAAGAACAGAGGGTGGAGACCAAGAGTCATGCTATCCGGAACGTGGAGGAGGCGGTGGGGGAGCACGAGGAGCAGCTTACCTCATTGGCGGCTGAGATCGTAATGATGCGGGAGACCCTGAAGCGGCTAGATAATAATCATCTTTATTATTGTCGCAAGTAGGCTTACATTAACACTGCAATGAAGTGACTGTGAAAAGCCCCTAGTCGCCACATTCCGGCACCTGTTTGGGTACACAGAGGGAGAATTCAGAATGTCTAATTTACCTAACAGCACGTCTTTCGATAATTGTGAGATACCGGAGCACCCGGAGGAAACCCACGCAGACACGGGGAGAACATGCAGACTCCGCACAGACAGTGATCCAAGCCGGGAATCGAATCCGGGACCCTGGCAGGAGGAGGTAGAGGATCTGGAGAACCGCTCCCAGAGACAAAACTTTTTTTTTGTTTAATAAATTTAGGGTACCCAATTCATTTTTTCCAATTAAGGGGCAATTTTAAGACACAATGGACTGGCAGGAGAAGGAGGACACTGAACTGTGGAGGAGGAGTGAGGAGATCTTGGTTTTTATTGCCTTTTCTTTGTTGGTTATTGGAGAACCTCTCTTCTTTGAGAGATCTTGTTGGGTTCTGTGGTGGGATGTTTGGGGAACTTGGAGGGCAAGTGCACCTTTTTATTATTTCATTGTTGTTTATGCTATGGAGGTGTGCAGACGGTGGTGAGAGTAATCTGGGGTGGGGGGGGGGTAGGAGGTTTAGAGACCTTGGGCGGGGGTTGTCAGGCTAACTGGGTGGGCTAGTTAATGGTAGGGGTGGCCAGGTGGTTAGTGAAGTAGAGGGGATGGGATTGTTGCTTTGTCCATGGGGGGACATGAAACGCACCTGAAGATTGAAGTTCAGACTAGGCTGGTCGGCACGGTAGCACAGTGGTTAGCACTGTTGCCTCACAGTGTCAGGGTGCCAGGTTCGATTCCCAGCTGGGTCACTGTCTGTGTGGAGTCTGCACGTTCTCCCCGTGTCTGCGTGGGTTTCCTCCGGGTGCTCCGGTTTACTCCCACAGTCCACAGATGTGCAAGTTGGGTGGATTGGCCATGCTAAATTGGCCCTAGGTGGGGGTAGGTTTGGGAAGCAGAGGGTGAAGGAGTTCTCGTACTTCTCTCATGTGCCTGGGGTACACTCCCGGATCAATTTTTTTGTGGTGGACAAGATGCTGTTGGTGGGGGCGGTTAACTCAGGATATTCGGCGTTGTTTCAGACCACTCGCCGCACTAGGTGGACTTGCAAGTGGACTGGGGGAAGGAGGATGTGCAGATTCCGCACAGACATTGACCCAAGCTGGGAATCGAACCCGGGATCCTGGTGTTTTGAACCAACAGTGCAAACCATTGTGCTCAAAAATATTTAAATAAAAGAGACAGAGTAGTTACAGAGTGCGGGAGAAACAGAGACAGAGAGACACACAGCAAGAGAGTGACAGAGAGAGGGAGAGAAAGAAAGAGAGAGAGAAAAAGACACAGAGAGTCACAGAGACAGAGAGAGAGAGAGTCATAGAGAGAGAGAGAGACGCAGAGAGAGAGAATCACAGGGTGAGACACAATGAGAAACATAAAGAGAGAGACACAGTCAGTCACAGAAAGTGTGAGAGAGAAACAAAGAGAGAAAGAGACAGAGTGAGAGGCAGAAAGTGACAGAGAGAAAAACAGTGAAAGGGAAAGAGAGTGAGAACTTGTTGTTGAGGCAGCTAATATCCTTACATTCATGATGAAGTAGTTGGTGAGAATGATAAAGGTACTAAGTTGAGGATGAATCCAGGCGGCTGAGTTCCCCAAAGGAATCGGATTATCGATGCGATTGGTCCAGGTATTATTGTCGAATAATGAATTAATTGCTTCTCGAGGCATCAGCTACAGAAAAAAGAAAGAAGAAATCCCAAGAGAACACTCCCTCTTAACGATTTGGTTCAATATTACGAATAGCCCGTGGTTAGATACAGAGTAAAGCTCCCTCGACACTGCCCCCATCAAACACTCCCAGGACAGGTACAGCACGGAGTTAGATACAGAGTAAAGCTCCCACTACACTGTCCCCATCAAACACTCACAGGGCAGGTACAGCACGGGGTTAGATACAGAGTAAAGCTCCCTCTACACTGTCTCCATCAAACACTCCCAGGATAGCTACAGCATGAGGTTAGATACAGAGTAAAGCTCCCTCTACACTGTTCCCATCAAACACTCCCAGGATAGCTACAGCACGAGGTTAGATACAGAATAAATCTCCCACTACACTGTCCCCATCAAACACTCCCAGGCCAGGTACAGCACAGGGTTAGATACAGAATAAATCTCCCTCTACACTGACTCTATCAAACACTCCCAGGGCAGGTACAGCACGGGGTTAGATACAGAGTAAAGCTCCGTCTGCACTGTCCCCATCAAACACTCCAAGGACAAGTACAGCATGGCGTTAAATACAGAGTAAAGCTCCCTCAGCACTGTCCGCATCAAACACTCCCAGGACAGGTATAGCACAGGGTTAGATACAAAGTAAAGCTCCCTCCACATTGTGCCCATCAAATACCCCTGGGGCAGGTCCGGAACATGTTATATTCAGAGTAAAGCTCCCTCTACACTGTCCCCATCAAACACTCCCAGGACAGGCACAGCACGGGGTTAGATACAGAGTAAAGCTCCCTCTACACTGTCCCCATCAAACACTCCCAGGGCAGGCACAGCACGGGGTTGGATATAGAGTAAAGCTCCCTCTACACTGTCCCCATCAAACACTCCCAGGGCAGGTACAGCATGGCGTTCGATGCAGAGTAAAGCTCCCTCTACACTGTCCCCATCAAACACTCCCAGGACAGGTACAGCACGGGGTTAGATACAGAGTAACCCTCCCTCTACACTGTCCCCATCAAACACTCCCAGGACAGGTACAGCATGGCGTTCGATACAGAGTAAAGCTCCCTCGACACTGTCCCCATCAAACACTCCCAGGGCAAGTACAGCATGGCGTTCGATACAGAGTAAAGCTCCCTCTACACTGTCCCCATCAAACACTCCCAGGGCAGGTACAGCATGGGTTCGATGCAGAGTAAAGCTCCCTCTACACTGTCCCCATCAAACACTCCCAGGACAGGTACAGCACGGAGTTAGATACAGAGTAAAGCTCCCTCTACACTGTCCCTATCAAACACTCCCAGGACAGGTACAGCACGGGGTTAGATACAGAGTAACCCTCCCTCTACACTGTCCCTATCAAACACTCCCAGGACAGGTACAGCATGGAGTTAGATACAGAGTAAAGCTCCCTCTACACTGTCCCCATCAAACACTCCCAGGGCAGGTACAGCATGGCGTTCAATACAGAGTAAAGCTCCCTCTACACTGTCCCCATCAAACACTCCCAGGACAGGTACAGCACGGAGTTAGATACAGAGTAAAGCTCCCTCTACACTGTCCCCATCAAACACTCCCAGGGCAGGTACAGCATGGCGTTCAATACAGAGTAAAGCTCCCTCTACAATGCTGCCTGAAAACACTCGCAGGACAGGTACAGAACGGGTTTAGGTACAGGGTAAGGCTCCCTCTACGCTGTCCCCATCAAATGCTCCCATGGTAGGCCCAGATTGGGTTAGATGCAGAGTAAAGTTCCCTTTCAGCTAACCCCATCAAAAACTCCCAGGACAGGAACAGCACGGGCTTAGTGTCATGTGAGACTATCTTTAGGAGGGGGATAAAAGTCTATCTATTGGATTGGCTTTTGTGAACTTAAAGACAGTGAAGGATTCTTGCTTTTCTGGTTTTGTATTTGAGTTTAAGTGTGTGTGGACAATGGCTCTTTCAGAGGCTCAGAAGTTTTTGGGGGTGGAGAATGTCACACGCAGTACCTTACGGACAGAGACGAAAAGCAGACTGTTAAACTTGGCAAAAACATTGCAGTTAACATGACCTGACAAAATGCGAAAAGATGAGGTAATTATGGCAGTGGTTAAACATTTGAAGTTGCCTGAGATAAAGTCTAACTTATTGGAAATGGCAAAAATTCAGTTGCAAATCAAACAAATGGAACATGAGAAAGAATTAAAGTGGCTTGAATACGAAAGAGAGAGAGAGAGGAAAAAGAAAGAGAGAGAGAAGAAAAAGATAAAGAAAGGGAGATACAGATCAGGGAAAAAGATAAAGAAAGGGAGTTTGAACTGCGGAAAATGGCCATGAAACATGACAAAGAACAATGAACAAAGAAAATTACAGCACAGGAACAGGCCCTTCGGCCCTCCCAGCCTGCACCGATCCAGATCCTTTATCTAAACCTGTTGCCTATTTTCCAAGGTCTACTTCCCTCTGTTGCCCACACGACAGTTAAAATTAAAATTGGCAGACGTAAAGGGAAACGTACAGTTGGATGATAGAGATGAGGATAGTGAGAAAGAGTGTCATTGTCGAAGGCTTGGTGGGAATCTATTTAAATATGTCCAAGCATTGCCAAGGTTTGACAAGAAGGAAGTGGAAGCCTTTTCCATTTCATTTGAGAAGGTAGCTAAACAATGCAATGGCCACAGGACATGTGGGTATTACTGATTCAGACAAAGCTGGTAGGTAGAGCTTGTGAAGTGTTTGCATCACTACCGGAGGAGGTATCTGGAACGTATGAGGAGGAGAAGAAATCCATCTTAAGTGCATATGAACTAGTGCCTGAAGCTTACAGACAAAGGTTTAGAAATTTAAGGAACGAATTTGGTCAAACATACATGGTGTTTGAAAGGCTCAAACAGAGTAATTTTGATAGGTGGATAAGGGCTTTGAAAATAGACCAAACGTATGAAGCTCTCAGAGAAATTATACTTTTGGAGGAGTTTAAAAATTCAATTCCTGATGTAGTGAGAACTCATGTGGAAGAGCAGAGGGTTAAAACTGTGAGATTAGCAGCAGAAATGGCAGATGATTATGAATTAGTTCATAAATCAAAGATTGGTTTCCGACATCAGTTTCAGCCGGTGAGGGATAGAAACTGGGGAGATGAGAAATACTCAAGTGGCTAAGGTAAAGGTGATCTGATGGGGGACAATAAAGAGAGTGTACCTCAGATTAAAAAAGAAATCCAGGAGGGTGGAAAAGAAATGAAAAGTTTCAAATGTTTTCACTGTAATAAACTAGGCCATGTAAAGTCACAGTGTTGGTGGTTGAAGAAAAGCACTGGGAAGGCTGATGTGGTAAAACAGGATAAGACAGTCGGGTTTGTTGAAGTGATAAATGAAAGCCCAAGTGAAGCGAAGGAGGTGAAAAAGATTGTACAGCCTGATCAAGAGGTGATTGATAAGAAGGTGCCAGATGCCTTGAAAGAATTTACTTGTGTGGGTAAAGTTTACTCGTGTATTCGGAGGAGCAGGTAAAGAAGTCACAATTTTAAGAGATACGGGAGCTAGTCAATCTTTGATGGGAAGAGATGAGGAGTTATGTAGGTTGGGAAGAATATTGCCAGAAAATGTGGTAATATGTGGAATTCAGGGTGAGAGGAGTAGTGTTCAATTATATAAGGTAAGGTTGGAAAGTCCAGTGAAGGGTGGTGAAGTGGTAGTAGGTGTAATAGAGAAACTATCTTGTCCAGGGATACAGTTTATCTTGGGCAATGATATAGCTGGATCGCAGATGGGAGTGATGTCTACTGTGGTTGATAAGCCAGTGGAAAATCAGACAACCTAAGTGTTGAAGGACGAGTATCCTGGGATTTTTCCAGATTGTGTTGTAACAAGGTTGCAAAGTCACAGGTTAAGACAAGAGGAGAAATCAAAGAGTGAAGATAAAGTTGAAGTGCAATTATCAGAAACGATTTTTGATCAGATGGTTGAAAAAGAACAAGAACAGATGGAGGATGAGGCGGATATTTTTAGTTCAGGAAAATTGGCGGAATTATAACAGAAAGATGTAGAAATAAACCGGATGTATCAGAAAGCATACACGGAAGAGGAATCTGAGTGTATACCAGAGTGTTAATACCGCAAAAGTGATGTCTTGATGAGAAAATGGAGACCTTTGCATATGCAGGCGGATGAAAAGTGGGTAGAAGTTCATCAAGTAGTATTGCTGGTAGGGCATAGAAAGGAGGTGTTGCGAGTTGCACATGAGGTACCAGTGGGAGGTCATTTGGGAGTGGACAGACGTTCATCAAGCAGCATTGCCGGTAGAGTATAGAATGGAGATGTTGCGAGTTGCACATGAGGTACAGTGGGAGGTCATTTGGGAGTAAGGAAAACTCAAGCTAAAATACAGAAACATTTTTATTGGCCTGACTATATAAAGATGTCGTTAAATTTTGTCGGTCATGTCACACATGTCAAGTGATAGGGAAACCTCAAGCAGTGATAAAACCACCGCCCTTAATACCCATTCCAGCATTTGAGGAACCTTTTACAAGGGTCCTAATTGGTTGCGTAGGACTCCCTTCTAAAACAAAAAGTGGGAATCAATATCTTTTGACTATAATGGATGTGTCTACTAGGCCAGAGGCCATTCCAGTACGCAACATTACAGCTAAAAAGATTGTGGAGGAGTTACTGAAATTCTTTACTAGATATGGACTACCCACAGAAATACAATCGGATCAAGGATCAAATTTTACCTCGAGGTTATTCAAAGAATTTATGGGTAGCTTAGGAATAAAACAATTTAAATCAACTGCGTACTATCCAGAATCGCAGGGAGTGTTCGAAAGGTGGCATCAGACATTAAAGACAATGTTGAGGGCTTATTGTCAAGATTATCCAGAGGATTGGGATAAAGGAATCCCATTCGTACTGTTTGCAATTAGGGATGCACCAAATGAATGAGTCAACTAAATTCAGTCCTACTGAACTAATTTTTGGTCATGAGGTAAGAGAACCACTTAAATGATTAAGGAAAAATTGGTGAGTGAGAAATCAGAACTTACATTATTGGATTACGTGTCACATTTTAGGAAGCAATTATATAGAGATGGGGAATTGGCTAGACAACATTTAAACGTTGCACAAAATGTGATGAAACGGGTAGCGGACAAGAAATCCAAAGTTCCTAGTTTTGCCAGTGGAGATAAAGTTTGAATATTGTTGCCTGTGGTTGGTGAACTTTTAAAAGCAAGGTTTTGTGAACCTTATCAGATTGAAAGGAAATTAAGTGAGGTGAATGATGTGGCAAGAACGCCAGATAGAAGGAAAACTAACCGAGTGTGTCATGTGAATATGCTTAAAAGGTACTTTGAAAGGGAAGGAGAGAAAAAGGAGGTTTTAATGATTCTAACTCAAAGTGACGAACCAAATCCAGATGACTGTGAATTTGACATACCTCAAAATAAATTCAAAAGCGAGGATGTTCTTAAAAATTGGGATAAATTGTTGAGTTACCTTCCAGAGGAAAAACAGACTGACCTGAAAGAGTTATTGATATCACATGGGCAAGTTTGTGGCGATAAGTTGGGAAGCATTAAAATGTCTATACATGATGTAGATGTGGGAAATGCTGTCCCAGTCAAACAACATCCTTATAGACTTAACCCTTTAAAATTGGCACAGTTTAACAAAGAGATTGAAAGTATGCTTAAAAATGGCATAACTGAAGTGGGTTGCAGCCAATGGAGCTCACCCATAGTGATGGTACCTAAACCGAATGGTACCCAACGGTTGTGTGTGGACTAGAGAAAGGTTAATGCAGTTACAAGAACGGACTCTTATCCAATCCTAAGTTTGGACGATTGCATTGAGAAAGTGAGACAATGAGTTTGTATTTCCAAACTGGATTTACTTGAAGGTTACTGGCAGGTACCTTTATCCAACAGGGCGAAGGAGATCTCAGCTTTTGTGACTCCAGATGGTATATACCAATTCAAAGTTATGCCATTTGGCATGAAAAACGCCCCAGCCACCTTTCTACGGTTAACTAACAATGTTGTTTCAGGATTACCCAATTGTGCGGTATACATCGATGATCTGGTAATTTTCAGCCAGACATGGAAAGAACATTTTAAACATCTGATGGAGTTATTCGATCGATTTCAGGAGGTGGGTTTGGTGATAAACCTAGCCAAAAGTGAATTTGGAAAAGCCCAAGTCACTTTCCTTGACCATACAATTGACTAACAGGGTCGAATGGTCACACGGGATGTGAAACCAACAGTTATTGAGGAGTTTCTAATACCCAAGAGACAAAGGGAAATAATGTGATACCTTAGCATGAGTGGATTTGAGCGAACATTTGTGCAAACTTTTTGCTGGGTGGTTGCTCCACTGATGGACTTGCTGAAGAAACATCAAAACTTTCAGTGGACAGTGGAGTTTCAACAGGCATTTGACTGCCTGAAAGCTGTGATAACCAATGCTCCTGTGTTGGAGAATTACAAGGGACTCTGTGATCAGACCGAACTAAAGTATCTGACTTCAAAGAGAAATGCTGAGGCGTAGAGAATTGGACAGATCGTGCAAAGACCTTCTTGTTCAAAGAGACTGTCAATCGAGAAGGATTCCAGTTGGAGGAAGAAGAACTAAAATTGGCTATGTTATTATACCTGTTTGCGTGTTTTTTTCTTAAACAAAAAGTATATTTATTGTCTGCATTTCTTAAAGGAAAGTCAAAAGGTGAAACGTGAAACCATCTTGTAGTTGATGGTTTTTTTTTTCTTGGGGGAGGTGTCATGGGAATGTCATTTTAAGAAATGTTTGTCTGCTCAAGTGGCTGCAGTGATGTCAGAGTGTGGGTGGAGCTGAGCTCTGGCTTTGCTTTTTTGTTTCACTTTGATGAAACGCTTGGGTGTGTCTGTGTTTTAGTGTTGGAGCTGCAGCCAGCCAAATCAGGTGCAATTTTGATCTCACTGCCATCTAAAGACTATTTCTAGATCATTTGGTGAATTCAGAGTGATAACTACTCTCAGTAGAGAATTTAAACCTGATGTGCTTCTGTAAAAAGGGTTTTTTGTCTTATGGATGTTAAAAGGAAAGTTTAAGGATTACTTAGAGTGTTGTATTCTTTGGGAAGTGCATTTGAATTGATGGTTGCTAAGATGTTCACTGTGTGTTTTAAAAAGGTTAACTGAGTTCATAGAATAAACATTGTTTTTCTTTGAAAATGACTTTTAAATTTCTGCTGCACCACACCTGCAGAGTGGGCCGTGTGCTCCCCATACCACAATCTTGTAAAAGTTGTGGGTCAGGTGAACTCCATGATTTACTTTGGGGTTCTCTAAACCCTGGCCCATAACAACTGTTCCCAACAAATACACCCAGGCAGGTACAGCACGAGGTTAGATACAGAGCAAATCTCCCTCTACACTGTCCCCATCAAACACTCCCAGGACAGGTACAGCACGGGGTTAGATACAGAGTAAAGCTCCCTCTACACTGTCCCCGTCAAACACTCCCAGGACAGGGACAGCATGGGGTTAGATACAGAGTAAAGCTCCCTCTACACTGTCCCCGTCAAACACTCCCAGGACATGTACAGCACAGGGTTAGATACAGAGCAAAGCTCCCTTTACACTGTCCCCATAAAACACTCCCAGGACAGGTACAGCACGGGGTTAGATACAGAGTAAAGCTCCCTTTACACTGTCCCCATCAAACACTCCCAGGACAGGTACAGCACGGGGTTAGATACAGAGTAAAGCTCCCTCTACACTGTCCCCGTCAAACACTCCCAGGACACGTACAGCACGGGGTGAGATACAGAGTAAAGCTCCCTTCACACTGTCCCCATCAAACACTCCCAGGACAGGTACAGCACAGGGTTAGATACAGAGTAAAGCTCCCTCTACACTGTCCCCATCAAACACTCCCAGGACAGGTACAGCACGGAGTTAGATACAGAGCAAAGCTCCCTTTACACTGTCTCCATCAAACACTCCCAGGACAGGTACAGCACGGGGTTAGATACAGAGTAAAGCTCCCTCTACACTGTCCCCATCAATCACTCCCAGGACAGGTACAGCACGGGGTTAGATACAGAGTAAAGCTCCCTCTACACTGTCTCCATCAAACACTCCCAGGACAGGTACAGTAGGGGGTTAGATACAGAGTAAAGCTCCCTCCACACTGTCCCCGTCAAACACTCCCAGGACACGTACAGCACGGGGTGAGATACAGAGTAAAGCTCCCTTCACACTGTCCCCATCAAACACTCCCAGGACAGGTATAGCACAGGGTTAGATACAGAGTAAAGCTCCCTCTACACTGTCCCCATCAAACACTCCCAGGACAGGTACAGCACGGGGTTAGATACAGAGTAAAGCTCCCTCTACACTGTCCCCATCAAACACTCCCAGGACAGGTACAGCACAGGGTTAGATACAGAGCAAAGCTCCCTTTACACTGTCTCCATCAAACACTCCCAGGACAGGTACAGCACAGGGTTAGATACAGAGCAAAGCTCCCTCTACACTGTCCCCATCAAACACTCCCAGGACAGGTACAGCACGGGGTTAGATACAGAGTAAAGCTCCCTCCACACTGTCCCCATCAAACACTCCCAGGACAGAAACGTCACTTACCTCTGCACCCATGAACTGTCCCAGCCCTGGCGGAAATGACAGTGATGAGATAACGATCGTTACCACAGCTGGATAAATCAACCGCCTGAAATATAAAGACACAAACATTTCAAGGCTGCTGCTGGTTTAGACACTCATCAGTCCCTCGCTCTCCTAGAGATATTTGTGCACTGACTGGTGTCTCAGTATCTCCATATTCCCAACAACCCTCCCTTTCACTGTAGCCTCCTACAACCCTCCAAGATCTGCGCACTCCTTTAATTCCGGCCTCTCGACTATCCCCTCATTCCCATCGCTCCACATTGATGGCTGTGCCTTCAGCTGCCTCGGGAAAACCCTAAGCTCTGGAATTCCGACTCTCACTCCCTCTTTCCTCTAAGACTGACCTCTTTTTACCAAGCTTTTGGAGACTAGTCACATTAAAAAAAAATTGTTTCAGGGACATGGGTGTCACTGCGTCGGCTCAGCATTTACTGCCTATTGCTAATTGCACCTCCAAATGGTGCAGGGTTAGCCGCCATCTTGAATTTTCTGCAGTCTGTGTGGTGTAGGTACATTCACACCGCTGTTAGGGAGAGAGTTCCAGGATTTGACCCAGCGACAGTGAAGCAACGGCCAACATATTTCCCAGTTGGGATAGTGAGTGACTTGGAGGGGAACTTGCAGGTGGCGGGTGTTCCCCATCTGTCTGTTACCCCTTGTCCTTCTAGATGGTAGAAGTGGCAGGTTTGGAAGATGCCGTTGAAGGAACGTTGGTAAGTCACTGCAGTGTATTATGGAGATGGTACACGGCTGCCACTGTGCGTCGGTGGCGGAGGGAGGGAATGTTTGTGGTTTGCGTGTCGCTCGAATGGGACTGTTTTGTCCTGGATGGTGTAGAGCTTCGAGAGTGTTGTTGGAAGCCGTACTTATCCAGGCAAGTGGCAGAGTTTCCCATCACAGTCCTGACTTATATCCTTGTAGATGGTGAACAGTGGGGAGTCAGCAGGTGAGTTACTCTCTGCAGGATTCCCAGCCTCTGACATGCTCTTGTACACATTATATTTATCTGGCTGGTCCCAGTTCAGTTTCTGGTCAATGGCAATCCCCAGGATGTTGATTGTGGGGGATTCAGCGATGGTATTGCCATTAGCTGTCAAGGGATGATGGTTACATTCTCTCTCATTGGAGATGGTCAGTGACTGGCACTTATGTGGCATGAATGTTACTTGCCACTTGCCGGCCCAAACCTAGATATTGCCTAGGTCGTGCTGCATTCGAACATAGGAACAAACTTGGGTCATTCAGCCCCGCGAGCCTGTCCCACTATTCAATGAGATCATGGCTGATCTGTGGCCTAATTCCATTCCATAGACCTGCCTTTGGCCCGTATCCCTTAATATCTTTGCTAACAAAAATCTATCCAACTCAGACTTAAAATTAACAACTGTTCCAGTTTCAACTGCTGTTTGTGGGAGAGAGTTCCAAACCTCTACCAACCTTTGAGTGAAGAAGTTCTTCCCAACATCTCTCCTGAATGGTCTGGCCCTAATGTTTAGACTCTGCCTCCTAGTTTTAGAATAACCAGTGGAAATAGTTTATCTTAATGTACCCTGTCTTTCCCTGTTAATGTCTTGAATACTTCGATCAGATCACACCTTAAGCTTCTAAATTTGTGTAATCTCTCCTTGTAACTCAACCCCTAGTTGGACATGGACTGCTTCATTATGAGTCGTCGCGCATGATGCTGAACATTGTGCAGTCATCCGCGAACATCCCCACTTCTGACCTTATGATGGAAGGAAGGTCATTGATGAAGCAGCTGAAGGTGGTTGGGCCTAGGACACTACCCTGAGAAACTCCTGCAGTGATGTCCTGGAATTCAGATGATTGACTTCCAACCACCTTCCTGTGAGCCAGGCATGTCTCCAACCAGTGGAGAGTTTTCCCCAATTCCCATTGACCCCAGTTTAGCCCGGGCTCCTTGATGCCATACTCGGTCAAATGCTGCCTTGATGTCCAGGACAGTCACTCTCACCTCACCTCTGGCATTCAGCTCTTTTGTCCATGTTTGAACCAAGGCTGTAATGAGGTCAGGACCTGAGTGACCCTGGAGGAATCCAAAGTGAGCGTCCATGAGCAGGTTATTGCTGACTAAGTGCCGCTTGAGGGCACTGTTGATGACTCCTTCCATCACTTTACTGATGAGCGAGATGAGACTGATAGGGTGGTAATTGGCTCGGTTGGATTTCTCCTGTTTCTTGTGCATAGGACACACCTGGGCAATTTTTCACATTGACGGGTAGATGCCAGTGTTGTACTGGAATAGCTTGGCTGGGTGTGCGGCAAGTTCTGGAGCACAGGGTAGCATGGTGGTTAGCATAAATGCTTCACAGCTCCAGGGTCCCAGGTTCGATTCCCGGCTGGGTCACTGTCTGTGTGGAGTCTGCACGTCCTCCCGCTGTGTGCGTGGGTTTCCTCCGGGTGCTCCGGTTTCCTCCCACAGTCCAAAGATGTGCGGGTTAGGTGGATTGGCCATGCTAAATTGCCCGTAGTGTCCTAATAAAAGTAAGGTTAGGGGGGGGGGGGGTTGTTGGGTTACGGGTATAGGGAGGATACGTGGGTTTGAGTAGGGTGATCATGGCTCGGCACAACATTGAGGGCCGAAGGGCCTGTTCTGTGCTGTACTGTTCTATGTTCTAAGTCTTCAGTACTATTGCCGGGATATTGTCAGGGTCCATGTGGGGAAATAGTAAATCCAAGTTTTGAAAATATTGCAACTGTGGAAAAGTATACTGTGGGAACACATCATGTTTTCAGAATCCAGACCACAAATGTGACAATGTAACAAATGTATACAGCCAGTAAGTTAGATACAAGTGTGGGTGCTGGTATGGAGCGCCAATCAGAATTTACAATTCAAAACTTGTAAGCCAATAGGGGGCAGAGAGTGTGGGGGGGGGGGGGGGGGGAGAGACCAGATGGTGGAGATATAAAACCCTTGGCACACATGATGCTTTCTCTCTTTGTTCTCTTTCTTTTGCCCCTCTGGGCCTTGTGTTTCTCTTGTTTATATTTGAAACTGTACTAACCAAGTTTTGAAATAAACACAATCTCAATCTACCACTGGATCCCGACTCTTATTGGAAAATAAGAGATTCCACAGCCCATAAACCTTTGCAGTATCCAGTGCCTTCAGCCGAATTGTATTGGCCGAAGACTGACATCTGTGATGCTGGAGACCTCCGGAGGAGACCAAGGAGCTCAAACTTTGTTTGCTTAAAGCAAGTTGTCGCATGCAGAAGCACGATGGTCGGCGGCAATTGTGCTTCTCGATGATGGCAGCTAATGGGCCAGGATACAGGGTAGAACTCACCCACTCCGCTGAGATCAGAGTGAAGACGGCAGCCTCAGTGCGAGTGCGACTTTGAAAGTTCCAGGAGTTTGGCGAAAGGGGCATTGCTTACTCCAACTTTTCTTTTACCCTGTGGAATGTGGTTTTGAATCTATTTTAGGGGGAAGCAGCTATAGCTGTTTGAGGAGTCACTGCTCAGGGTCTTTCGGGGCTGTGGGTGAAGATTTGTCGTGGAATTCCCCCAGGGGGTTGGTCGGTGTTTGGATCCTGCTCTTCTGGCTATGTATTAGCGATCAAGATCCTGGGGAGACAATCTCAAAATCTGCGGGTAATCTGAAGGTTGGAACCATTGAGAACTGCGAGGAGGACAGCATGTAACGTCAAAAGGGCAGAGACAAGTTGGTGGGGTGGGCAGAGAAGCAGCAGATGCAGTTCAATGCAGAGAAGTGTAAGGTGATAGGAAGAACATGGAGAGACAATATAAAATAAAGGGGTTAAGTCCTGAAGGGGTGCAGGAGCAGGGGGACTGAGTGTATCTGTACATCTGAATGTATATTTGGAAGGCAGACTGTAGACGGAATCGAAACTTTGGGTCAATTTACATGGTGATGGCCCATCTCCAGGAAACAAAGAACGAGTGCTCAGGTAGCCGAGACTGTTCCAGACAGTCCGGCGCCACTACACCAACCAGAAGACACAAACAAAGCAAGGCCAACGGCCACTTAGGACACACCCAGCCATCAAGGCACCCGCCCCTTTATTGGCTTAGATCAATGGCAGTGATCAAAAAGCGACCCAATTAATTGGGACCAAGTTTAAGGCCCGCCTAAAAGCACGCAAAGCCCCTCCAAGTATAAGAAGGAACCCCCACCAAAGGTTCAGTCTCTTGGATTCGGCTCTCAAGCGGAGAGACCCATCCACCAGCATCACCAGAAGCAAGTTCAAGGTCAACGCTCGCTACCAGACGGACGAGCTTAGCTGTACTCCTGTTACCTCTTCAAACCCAACAGCCTCAGATCCAAACAACGGCCATTGTTCCTCTGACCTAAGTTAAGTGTAGGTGTTAGTGATAGATATAGTTTAGCCTGTAGTGTTATTGTGCATGAGTGAATCATAGTGTGTGTAAATAAAGTAGTATTGACTTTGAACTAACTAACTGGTGTGTTGGCTCTTTGATCGGTATTCGGGTTGAACCTTGTGGCGGTATCGAGAGATACCTGGCCACTCTGCAAGTATATTCATAATTAGGATTAAGAAAGGTGACCTTATTAATCACCATATTTACAGCAAGTAAACAGAGCAACAGTTGGAAACCAAAGAGTTGGGACGAAGCAAGAGAGGAAATCATAAAGAGAGCATGACAGGAATGGACAGTCAGAGAGTACAAATCTGAGAGTAAATCAGCAGTTTAAGGCTAGACACGACAAAAATAATAAAAGGACAAAACTAAACCCTCTGCATCTGAACTCACATAGCATTCAAAACAAAACAGATTAACTCATCAGGCAAATAGAAATGAATGAGTGAAATCCGATAGCCATTGCAGACAGGACTACAGGGTGACACAGATCGGGACCTGAATATTTATGGGTCTGGAAACATAGAACATAGAACATAGAACAGTACAGCACAGAACAGGCCCTTCGGCCCTCAATGTTGTGCCGAGCCATGATCACCCTACTCAAACCCACATATCCACCCTATACCCTTAACCCAACAACCCCCCCCTTAACCTTACTTTTATTAGGACACTACGGGCAATTTAGCATGGCCAATCCACCTAAACATTTAGTAATTTTTTTTTTTTAAATAATTTTTATTCAAATTTTTAACAACAAATTTTCTCCCAACAATAAAATAAACAAGGTATAGAAATAAACAGAAAGAAGAGCCCCCCCCCATACAAAGCAATAAATTAATAACAATACAAAAAAAAGAAAGTAGCAAACAAACAGTCACAAAAATAAACCCCCTTAACAGACCCCTAACCCACCCCCCCTTGCCCTTCCCCCCCCCGGGTTGCTGCTGTGATTGACCACCCTCTAACCCTACACCAGAAAATCGAGAAAGGGCTGCTACCGCCGGAACAACCCTTGCACTGACCCCCTCAGGGCAAACTTGACCCTCTCCAGCCTGATGAACCCGGCCATGTCGTTAATCCAGGCTTCCGGGCTCGGGGGCTTCGCGTCCCTCCACTGTAAAAGAATCCTGCGCCGGGCTACTAGAGATGCAAAGGCCAGGGTACCGGCCTCTCTCGCCTCCTGCACTCCCGGCTCCGATGCTACCCCAAAGATTGCGAGGCCCCAGCCTGGTTCCACCCTGGAACCAACCACCTTGGACAAGGACCCCGCCACCCCCTTCCAAAACCCCTCCAATGCCGGACACGCCCAGAACATGTGGTTGTGATTCGCCGGGTCTCCCGAACACCTCCCGCACCTGTCCTCTCCCCCAAAGAACCGGCTCATCCTGGCCCCAGTCATGTGCGCCCTATGCAGCACCTTCAGCTGAATTAAGATGAGCCGTGCGCAAGAAGAGGACGAGTTCACCCTCCCCAGGGCGTCCGCCCACGTCCCCTCGTCGATCTCCTCCCCTAGCTTCTCCTCCCACTTCGCTTTCAGCTCTTCCACCGAGGCCTCCTCCTCCTCCTCCTGCATCACCTGATAAATTGCCGCGATCCTACCCTCACCGACCCACATCCCCGAGAGCACCCTATCCTGCACCCCGCTCGGGGGCAGTAGCAGGAACTCCGCCACCTGCCACTTAACAAACGCCCCAATCTGCATATATCTGAAAGTATTCCCAGGGGGGAGACCCCATTTCCCCTCCAACTCCTCTAAAGTCGCAAACTTCCCATCAAGGAAAAGGTCCCCCATCCGCCTGATGCCTGCCCTATGCCAACTCAAAAACCCACCATCTATTCTCCCTGGTGCAAACCGGTGATTGCCCCGTATCGGGGCTCACACTAAGGCCTTCACTTCCCCCCTGTGCTGCCTCCACTGCCCCCAAATTTTGAGGGAAGCCACCACTACTGGACTTGTGGAATATCTTGCCGGGGGGAATGGAAACGGGGCCGTCACCAATGCCTCCAAACTCGCACCCACACAGGACGCCGCCTCCAACCTCTTCCATGCGGCACCCTCCCCCTCCATCACCCACCTACGAATCATTGCCACATTGGCAGCCCAGTAATACCCACAAAGGTTGGGCAACGCCAAGCCGCCTACCTCCCTTCCTCGCTCCAGGAATACCCTCCTCACTCTCGGGATCTTCCGCGCCCACACGAACCCCAGAATACTCTTATTAACCCTCCTAAAAAAAGCCTTTGGGATCAATATGGGGAGGCACTGGAAGAGAAACAAAAACCTCGGGAGCACTGTCATCTTAACCGACTGGACCCTGCCCGCCAAAGAGAGTGGCAGCGCATCCCACCTCCTAAACTCCTCCTCCATCTGTTCCACCAGCCTCGAAAAGTTTAGCCTGTGCAGGCCCCCCAGCTCCTAGCTATCTGGACCCCAAGATATCTAAAGCTCCTCTCCGCCCTCTTCAACAGGAGCTCCCCTATCTCCCTCTCCTGGTCCCCCAGGTGCAGCACAAACAGCTCACTCTTCCCCACATTGAGCTTATAGCCCGAAAAATCCCCAAACTCCCCCAGTATCTTCAACACCTCTGGCATCCCCCCCGCCGGATCCGTGATGTACAACAGTAAATCATCTGTGTACAGCGACAACCGGTGCTCCTCTCCCACCCTGCACAATCCCCCTCCAGTTCTTCGAATCCCTCAGCGCCATGGCCAAGGGCTCAATCACTAACGTGAAGAGCAGGGGAGACAAGGGGCACCCCTGCCTCATCCCCCGGGACAGCCGCAAGTTCTCCGACCTCCTCCCATTTGTCACCACACTCGCTACCGGGGAACTATACAGCAGCCTCACCCAGCTAATGAATCCCTCACCAAACACAAATCTCCTCAGCACCTTCCACAGGTAGCTCCACTCCACCCTGTCAAAAGCTTTCTCCGCATCCATCGATGCTCCTATCTCCGCCTCCCCATCCGCCGACGCCATCATCATGACATTAAGAAGCCGCCGCACATTGACATTCAGCTGCCTCCCTTCACAAACCCCGCCTGGTCCTCATGGATAACCATCGGGACCACATCTTCCACCCTCCTGGACAGTATCTTAGCCAACAACTTTGCGTTCACGTTGAGGAGCGTGATCGGCCTGTAAGACCCACACTGGAAGGGGTCCTTATCCCGCTTCAGGACCAGTGAGATTATTGCTCTAGACATGGTTGGGGGCAAAGCCTCCCCTCCCTCGCCTCATTCAGGGTCCTCACATGCAGCGGGCCCAGCAGATCTGAGAACTTCTTATAAAACTCCACCGGGAACCCGACAGGTCCCGGTGCCTTCCCTGTCTGCATGCTCCCCAGCGCCTCCATCAGCTCCTCCAACTCGATTGGGGCCCCCAGACCCTCCACCCGCTCATCCTCCACTCTTGGGAACTCCAGCTTATCCAGAAAGTGGTCCATGCCGCCAACCTCCCTAGGGGGCACCGACCGGTACAGCCCCTCATAAAAGGATCTGAACACCCCATTAATGTCCCTACCACTCCGCACCAGGTTCCTTCCTGCATCTGTGGCTCCCCCTATCTCTCTCGCTGCCTCCCGCTTCCGGAGCTGGTGGGCCAGCATCCGACTTGCCTTCTCCCTGTACTCATATACCTCCCCCTGTGCCCTCCTCCACTGCGTCTCCGCCTTCCGGGTGGTCAGTATATCAAACTCCGCTTGGAGACTGCGACGCTTCCTCAAAAGCCCATCCTCCGGGGCATCCGCATATCTCCTATCCACCCTTATCATTTCTTCCACCAGCCTCTCCCTCTCAACCCTCTCACTGTGTGCCTGTGGTGAATGTGATTCACACCGGATTATAATTTGTATATACATGTGTCTATATTGTAAGTCCAGTTGCACTACCTGACCACCAGGGGGAGTAGCTCTGGGAATGCTCAAGAATTGTGCTGGGCTTCTCCCTTGGCTCCGCCCAGGACTCCTCCCCCTGGAGCTGCTGTATAAAGATCAGTGCCACATGGTCAGCCGGCCAGTTTACCGAAAGTTCAATGGCTAACAGGCTGGCTCTGTTGTGAGTATATTAAAACCGCTATTCTAATCCTGCAAGCACGTGTCCGTAGAATTGTTGGTTCCAACAATTTAATATACTCAGGAAACAGTCGAAGAAATCATGGAAGCAGCCCTCAAGCCCGGACGCCTAGAACTCGACCCACAGGATGCAGAGGCTAAGGAAATGTTTTCCCACTGGCTGAGATGTTTTAAAGCCTACCTGGCAGAAGCCAGCACCACCGGAACAACGGAGGAACAAAAACTCAGCCTACTGCACGCGAGAGTAAGCCACAGAATCTCCACACAGCTGAATCCGGCCGGTTCTTACACCGCAGCGCTGGCAATACTGGACAAAATGTACGTTAGGCCCATTAACGAGGTTTATGCACGCCACGTGTTTACGACTCGCCGTCAGCGGCCTACAGAAACGCTAGCCGAGTTTGTAAGGGAATTGAACAATCTTTCCAATGACTGTAGTTGTCAAGCCATTACCGCGGCTGAACATAGGGAGCTTGCTGTGCGGGACGTTTTCGTAGCGGGCCTTAGATCGAACTATGTGCGCCAAAGACTGCTAGAAAAGGGGGCCCAGGACTTAGACACTACTGTGGAGGCTGCTACCACTATGGAAGTTTCCTTCCGCAGCCTCACCTCGTTTCCCGCGGACCCCGCAACCTCATCGTGGACCCCCGACCAACAGTCACCCCAAGCCTGTGCCACACTGCCCCCCAGCTACCGCGCTGCCAAAGCCAGTTACTCTGCTGCCCCAGCCAGTTATTCTGCTGCCCCAGCCAGCTACTCGGCTGCTCCAGCCTGCCATTTCTGTGGCCAAAGCCAGCACCCGCGGCAGCACTGCCCAGCTCGATCCGCGACCTGCAGCAGCTGCGGGCGAAAAGGACACTATGCCAGAGTGTGTCTGGCGAAGATAACCCCAGCCTCTAACTCTCCCACGGCTCAAAGCACTTGTTCCGCCCCAGCCTCTAACCTTCCCATGGCTCAAAGCACTCGTTCCCTGAATTCACAGGCCTGCAGGCCCCGAAATGCTGCAGCCTGTATGCCAACTCCGCCCCCACCCGACATGTGCGACTCATGGGGGCGGCCATCTTGGCAATCCTCCTCCATGCGGCCGGCCATGTGCGACTCATGGGGGCGGCCATCTTGGGATCCATCCCCTTCAAACTCTGAAACTCACCTCGACGACTACGAACTCAGAGGGCAGTCATCACGGGGCCACTCCAGCACAGCTGATCGAGCCGCCGACTACCCGCAACTCAGCGCAGTCACCCTGGATCAATCCCGCCCCAAGCACCTACGAAGTTCGATGGCGGAGGTCCAGATCAACGGGTACAGCACGCCATGCCTCTTTGACTCCGGGAGCACCGAGAGCTTTATACATTCAGAGCTGGTAAGACGCTGTTCGCTTTCTATTTTTCCGGTGAGCCAAACTATCGCCCTCGCTTCGGGCTCCCACTCAGTCCAAATCCAAGGACGCACCGTTGCTACGCTCACAATTCGAGGCGCTAGTTATTCAAAATTTAAACTTTATATCCTGCCCGACCTCTGCGCCCCACTCTTATTAGGCCTGGATTTCCAGTGCAACCTCAAGAGACTCACCCTCAGTGTCGCCGCGGCCCCTGCCCCCACTCACTATCTGCAGCCTAGCCACGCTGCGCATCTCCCCCCCCCTCCTTTCTTCGCCAATCTCACTCCAGATTGCAAACCAGTAGCTACTCGCAGCAGGCGATACAGCCTACAGGATAGGGTCTTTATCCGATTGGAGGTCCGAAGGCTGCTCAGTGAGGGGATCATAGAGGCCAGTAATAGTCCCTGGAGAGCTCAGGCGGTGGTCGTCAAGACCGGGGAAAAATTTTGCATGGTCGTCGACTATAGCCAGACCATAAATCGCTTTACGCTCCTAGACGTGTATCCCCGCCCCAGAATTGCAGACATGGTTAATCAGATCGCCCAATATCGGCTATTTTCCACGGTGGATCTGAAGTCTGCATACCACCAGCTCCCAATCCGCCCGGAGGATCGCCACTCCACGGCATTCGAGGCCGATGGTCGCCTCTTCCATTTCCTCCGGGTCCCTTTCGGCGTCACTAACGGGGTTTCGGTGTTCCCACGAGCAATGGACCGAATGGTAGACCAGTACGGGCTGCGGGCCACGTTTCCGTATCTGGACAATGTTACCATCTGCGGCTATGACCAGCAGGACCACGACGCCAACCTCCACCGTTTTCTCCAAACGGCACAGAAATTAAATCTCACTTATAAGAAGGAGAAATGCGTTTTCCGCACAAACAGACTGGCCATCCTCGGCTACGTCGTGGAGAACGGAGTCCTGGGCCCAGACCCGGATCGCATGAACTCCCCCTCCCTCATTGCCCCAAGGCCCTCAAACGGTGCTTGAGGTTCTTCTCATACTACGCCCAGTGGGTCCCTCAATATGCGGACAAAGCCCGCCCACTCTTTAAGGCCACACGATTTCCCCTGTCAGCTAATGCGCGCCAGGCATTCAGCTGCATCAAGGAGGACATCGCCAAAGCGGCCATGCGGGCGGTGGATGAATCCACTCCCTTTCAGGTTGAGAGCGACACCTCAGAGGTAGCTCTAGCAGCCACTTTAAATCAGGCAGGGTGGCCCATTGCATTTTTCTCCCGTACCCTATCCGCTTCAGAACTCCGACACTCCTCAGTCGAGAAGGAAGCACAAGCCATCGTGGAGGCTGTTCGTCACTGGAGGCACTACCTCGCAGGTAGGAGGTTCACCCTCATCACCGACCAACGATCGGTTGCCTTTATGTTTGACAACTCGCAAAGGGGCAAAATAAAAAATGATAAAATCCTTCGGTGGAGGATCGAACTCTCCACCTATAGTTACGATATTAAATATCGACCGGGGAAGCTCAACGAGCCCTCGGATGCCCTATCCCGCGGGACATGCGCCAGCGCGCAGATCAGCCGTCTGAAAGCCATCCACGTTGCCTCTGCCATCCAGGGGTCACCCGGCTCGCCCACTACATCAGAGCCCAAAACCTGCCTTTCTCCAACGAGGAGGTAAAAGCGGTCACCACGGACTGCTCGATCTGTGCGGAGTGCAAACCGCACTTCTATAGACCACCTGGTCAAGGCTTCTAGGCCCTTTGAACGCCTTGCGATCGATTTCAAAGGGCCACTCCCCTCCACTAACAAGAACATTTATTTCCTCAACATCATCGACGAGTTCTCCCGATTCCCTTTTGCCATTCCATGCCCTGATATGATCTCCCACACAGTCATTAGGGCCCTGCATAGTGTCTTCACCCTGTTCGGTTTCCCCAGCTACGTACACAGCGACAGGGGTTCGTCCTTCATGAGCGACGAGCTGCGTCAGTACCTGCTCGACAAGGGCATCACCTCGAGCAGGACTACCAGCTACAACCCCAGGGGGAACGGGCAGGTGGAGAGGGAGAAGGCGACGGTCTGGAAGACCGTCCTACTGACCCTCCGGTCTAGAAAGCTCCAAGTCTCCCAATGGCAAGAAGTCCTCCCAGACGCGCTCCACGCAATCAGATCCCTCCTCTGTACAGCTACAAATCAAACCCCTCACGAGCGACTCTTCATTTTCTCTAGGGACACTACCACGGGAGTCTCACTTCCGGCGTGGCTGAGGACACCAGGCCCGGTCCTCCTGAGGAAACACGTCAGGGGGCACAAAACTGACCCCCTTGTTGAAAAGGTGCGCCTCCTCCATTCCAACCCCCAGTACGCATTCGTGGAGTTCCCGGATGGTCGCCAGGACACAGTATCCCTTCGGGATCTGGCACCCGCTGGATCCAGCCCCCCCCCCCCCCCCCCCACCCCAGCTGAGGAACCCCTTACCCCGTTCCCTATGCTGCCGCCCCCTCGCGCCCCGATTCCGCAAGCTCACCCCACCGGTTACACGCGCCAGAACCAGCTCACCCCCAGCACCCCCCAGTCTCCGGTCGAGCCAGAAGTGGGCAGCACGGTAGCATAGTGGTTAGCGTTATGGCTTCACAGCTCCAGGGTCCCAGGTTCGATTCTTGGTTTGATTACTGTCTGTGCGGAGTCTGCACGTTCTCCCCGTGTCTGCCTGGGTTTCCTCCGGGTGCTCCGGTTTCCTCCCACAGTCCAAAGATGTGCAGGTTAGGTGAATTGGCCATGATAAATTGCCCTTAGGTTAGATGGGGTTACTGGGTTACAGGGATGAGGTGGACGTGTGGGCTTAAGTGGGGTGCTCTTTCCGGGAGCCGGTGCAGACTCGATGGGCCGAGTGGCCTCCTTCTGCACTGTAAATTCTATGATAAAAGTGTATAAAGTTCGGACGAGACCCGCCGCGGAATCTGCCATCGTACCCCAGCTCTCAACACCCACCCAGCCACTGCAAGAGGCTGCAACCCTGGTGCTCCGCAGATCGAAAAGAACAATTCATCCACCGGACAGACTAGCTCTGCGAGCCACCACCCCCGCTGGACTCGGTTTTTTTCACAGGGGGTGAATGTGGTGAATGTGATTCACACCGGATTATAATCTGTATATACATGTGTCTATATTGTAAGTGCAGTTGCACTACCTGAACACCAGGGGGAGTAGCTCTGGGAATGCTCAAGAATTGTGTTGGGCTTCTCCCTTGGCTCCGCCCAGGACATTTCCCCCTGGAGCTGCTGTATAAAATCAGTGCCACGTGGTCAGCCGGCCAGTTCACCGAAAGTTCAATGGCTAACAGGCTGGCTCTGTTGTGAGTATATTAAAACCGCTATTCTAATCCTAGAAGCATGTGTCCGTAGAATTGTTGGTTCCAACAGCGCCCGAATAGATATCAGCTCCCCTCTAACCACCGCCTTCAGTGCTTTCCAGGCCACCCAACTTGCACCTCCCCGTTGTCATTAGCTTCCAAATACCCCTCTATCCCCCTCCGGAGACGCCCACATACTTCCTCCTCTGCCAGAAGCCACACATCTAACCTCCACAGCGGGAGCTGATCCTTCCCCTCCCCCAGGTCCAGCGAATGCGGAGCATGGTCAGATATGATTATCGCCGAATAAACAAAAAAGTCAATCTGGGAATAAGCTTTGTGGACATGGGAGAAAAAGGAAAACTCCCTATCTCCCGGCCTCAAAAACCTCCAAGGGTCTATCCCTCCCATCTGATCCATGAACCCCCTCAGCATTGAGGCCGCCGCCGGCCTCTTGCCCGTCCTTGACCTCGAACGATCCAGAGCTGGATCCAACACAGTATTGAAATCCCCTCCCAAAATCAAGTCCCCCGTCTCCAGGTCCGGGATCCGGCTCAACATTCGCCGCATGAAGCCCGCATCATCCCAGTTGGGGGTGTATACATTAGCCAGAACCACCCGCTCCCCTTGAAGCCTACCACTCACCATTACGTATCTACCTGCACTGTCCGCCACCACACTCGACACAACAAACGACAAGCTCTTGCCAACTAAAATCGCCATCCCTCGATTCTTCGCATCTAGTCCTAAGTGAAACACATGCCCAATCCAGCCACTTCTCAGCCTCACCTGATCCGCTACCTTAAGGTGCGTCTCCTGGAGCATAGCCACGGCCGCTCCCAACCCCTTCAAATGCCCCGGGACCGCTTTACCGGTCCATACAGCCCCCTCACGTTCAATGTGACCAGCCGAATCTGGGGGGGGTCTTCCCCCTCCCTCTGCGCTGGTCAGCCATAGCTCTCCCTCGGCTCACCATGTGCCCTCAGAACCCCCCAGGCCCGTTCCCCACGGTGGTAGACCCCCCTCCCAACCTCCCCCATCACCAGCAGTTCCCCTTCGGCCCCTGCAGCAGCAACCCGGTAAACCCCCCCTATTCCCCTCCCCCCCAAGCTAGGGCCCCCCCTAGCTGCATAACCCCTTCCATCGTACTTGCGTCAGTCAGCCGACTCCTGCTGACCCCGGCTGCTCCCGCCAGCCCAACGACGCCCCCCCCCCCCCCCACCGATGCAACACAACCACCATTTCCCCCTCCCAGTGACTGCCCCGCCCACTGCTCCTCCAGCGTCGGAAGAAAACCCGCGATTCCATCCCAAACCCCGTCCCTCCGACCCAACACACGGGAAAAAGACGGGCACATGACCCAGCGGGACCGCGAACAGCTCCCCAGCCCTCCACCAGTGGAAAAACGAAAAAGCACCCAAATAAATAAATAACAGCCCCAAAAAGCAAAAATGCAGAAAAGCAAAAAGGCATCATCAAACACAACCAATAAAAACGAAAGGATACCAAGGAGGACAAAGCCTCTGGACTATTTACATCATTCCCCAGCCCCCCAGTCCTCAGTTCGAGTCCAGCTTCTCTGCCTGGACAAAGGCCCAGGCCTCCTCCGGAGAATCGAAGTAGAGCTGGCGATCCTTGTAAGTGACCCAGAGGTGAGCCGGCATTAGCAGGCCAAACTTCACCCCCTTCCTGTGAAGCACTCCCTTCGCCCGATTGAAACCAGCCCTTCTCTTCGCCACCTCCACGCTCCAGTCCTGATAGATCCTGATCTCTGCATTCTCCCACTTGCTGCTCCTTTCCTTCTTCGCCCATCTCAGCACACACTCACGGTCAACGAAGCGGTGAAAATGGACCAGCACCGCCCTAGGCGGCTCGTTCGGCCTGGGCCTCCTCAACAGCACTTGATGGGCACCCTCCAGCTCCAAGGGTCCCTGGAACGACCCCGCACCCATTAACGAGTTCAGCATCACAGCCAAGTAGGCCCCCAAATCCGAACCTTTCAGCCCCTCCGGGAGGCCCAGAATCCGCAGGTTCTTCCGACGGGAGCGGTTCTCCATCTTCGCTAGCCACTTCTTGTGGAGCGCCTCGTGCAACTCCACCTTCACTGCCAGGCCCAGGAGTTCGTCCTCGCTGTCCGAGGCCTTTTGCCGCATGATGAGACCATCAATTCACAAGACACGTGGTTGGAAGTGAACAGTGGTTTTAATAGCCTTACAACTGAGCCTGCCTGCGATGAGATGAACTGGCAGCAGGCTCACAACTGCAGATCTTTATACTTCCGATTAGTGGGAGGAGCCATGGGCGGAGCCCAGTACAAACTCCTCATCTCCCCCTATGGACAGAGCCGCGCAACAGCTCGTATGCAGAGCTCACAAGGACACAATCCATATGATACAACACAGTGTGAATTACTAGGTTTATAATTCACCACATTCACCCCCTGT
This sequence comes from Scyliorhinus canicula, assembly GCF_902713615.1. Taxonomy (NCBI): domain Eukaryota; kingdom Metazoa; phylum Chordata; class Chondrichthyes; order Carcharhiniformes; family Scyliorhinidae; genus Scyliorhinus; species Scyliorhinus canicula. The sequence goes on from NC_052161.1 coordinate 87,968,350, forward strand.
AAAAAAATCAAGTCAGGTGGGGGTGATGGGTCTACAAATTGAGGCGGTCCAGCGGCCGAGTTGTCCTTTGGGATCGGCGAAGCACCGGGGTTGCAGCCTCTTCTGGTGGCTGGGTGATGGCGGTCGGTGAGGGTACGATGATGGACTCCGAGCTTCGGTACCCGACTGGTTCGACTGGCGAAGGGGAGCGCCGGAAACCCATAGGCGCAGGGGCGCGGAGCACGGGCAGTGAACCGATAGGTGCGGGGGTGCAGGGCGCGGAGGGTTGGGTGGGGTGAAGTATGGGGCATACCTCGGTGGTAGTAGTGGTGGGGTTTGATCCTGCAGGCGCCAGGTCCCGGAGGGAAACAGTGTCCTGACGGCCGTCAGGGTACTCTATGAAGGCGTATTGGGGGTTTGAGTGGAGTAGGAGCACTCTCTCTACAAGTGGGTCAGTTTTGTGTGACCGGTCGTGCTTCCGGAGGAGAACCGGGCCCGGTGTCTTCAACCATGCTGGGAGCGAAACTCCCGTGGTAGTGCCCCTAGAAAAAACAAATAGCCGTTCGTGAGGGGTCTGGTTGGTGGCTGTACATAGGACGGACCTAATAGCATGGAGCGCGTCGGGGAGGACCTCCTGCCAATGGGAGGTCGGGAGATTCCTGGACCGGAGGGTCAGTAGGACGGTCTTCCAGACCGTCGCGTTCTCCCTCTCCACCTGCCCGTTCCCCCTGGGGTTGTAGCTGGTAGTCCTGCTCGAGGCGATGCCCTTGTCGTGCAGGTACTGACGCAGCTCGTCGCTCATAAAGGACGCACCCCTGTCGTTGTGTAAACCGAACAGGGTGAAGATGCTGTGCAGGGCCCTAATGACTGTGTGGGCGGTCATATTGGGGCACGGGATAGCAAAGGGGAAGTGGGAGAACTCGTCGATGACGTTCAGGAAGTACACATTCCGATTGGTCGAGGGGAGTGGCCCTTTGAAATCGATGTTTAGGCATTCAAAGGGCCGGGATGCCTTTACCAGGTGGACTTTGTCTGGTCTATAGAAGTGCGGTTTGCACTCCGTGCAGACCGGGCAATCCCTGGTGATGGCTTTTACCTCCTCGGTGGAGAAAGGCAGATTTCGGGCTTTGATGTAGTGGGCGAGCCGGGTGACCCCCGGGTGGCAGAAGTCATTGTGGATAGCTTTCAGGCGGTCGTCTTGCGCGCTGGCGCACGTGCCGCGGGACAGGGCATCTGGGGGCTCGTTGAGCTTCCCCGGTCGATACATAATATCGTATTTGTAGGTGGAGAGTTCGATCCTCCACTGTAGGATCTTATCATTTTCAATTTTGTCCCTTTGTGAGTTGTCAAACATGAAGGCAACCGATCTTTGGTCGGTGATGAGGGTGAACCTCCTACCTGCGAGGTAGTGCCTCCAGTGTCGTATAGCTTCCACGATGGCTTGTGCTTCCTTTTCGACTGAGGAGTGTCGAAATTCCGAAGCGGAGAGGGTTCGGGAGAAAAAGGCGACTGGTCTCCCTGCCTGATTCAGAGTGGCTGCGAGAGCGACCTCTGAGGCGTCGCTCTCCACCTGAAAGGGGACGGATTCATCCACCACCCACATGGCCGCTTTGGCGATGTCCTCCTTGATGCCGGTGAAGGCCTGGCGAGCCTCATCTGACAGAGGGAAGAGTGTGGTCTTAAATAGTGGGGGGGCTTTGTCCGCATACTGAGGGACCCACTGGGCATAATACGAGAAGAATCCCAGGCACCTTTTGAGGGCCCTGGGACAATGAGCGAGAGGGAGTTGTAAGAGGAGGCGCATACGGTCCGGGTCGGGGCCCAGAACTCCTTTTTCCACGACATAGCCGAGGATGGCTAGTCTGGTAGTGCGGAAAACGCATTTCTCCGTGATATACGTGAGGTTGAGTTTCTGGGCAGTCTGGAGAAATCGATGGAGGTTGGCATCGTGGTCCTGCTGATCATGGCTGCAGATGGTGACGTTGTCCAAGTACGGAAACGTGGCCCGCAGCCCGTACTGGTCCACCATTCGGTCCATTGCTCGTTGGAACACCGAGACCCCATTCGTGACGCCGAAAGGAACCCGGAGGAAATGGAAGGGGCGGCCGTCTGCCTCGAACGTCGTGGAGTGGCGGTCCTCCGGGCGGATTGGGAGCTGGTGGTATGCAGACTTCAGATCCACCGTGGAGAAAATGCGATACTGGGCGATCTGATTCACCATATCTGCAATCCTGGGGAGGGGGTACGCATCAAGGAGCGTGAACCGATTAATGGTCTGGCTATAGTCCACTACCATTCGGAATTTTTCCCTGGTCTTGACGACCACAACCTGAGCTCTCCAGGGGCTATTACTGGCCTCTATGATCCCCTCACGTAGGAGCCTATGGACCTCGGTTCTGATAAACACCCTGTCCTGCAGGCTATACCGCCTGCTGCGGGTGGCTACGGGTTTGTATCCCGGAGTGAGATTGGCAAAGAGTGGAGGGGGGTTGATTTTTAGCGTCGCTAGACTGCAGATAGTGAGTGGAGGTAGGGGCCCGCCGAAGCTGAGTGTGAGGCTTTTGAGGTTGCACTGGAAGTCGAGTCCCAGTAAGAGTGGGGCGCAGAGTTCAGGGAGTACGTATAGCTGGAAGTTCGAGTAGCTGGCGCCCTGAATCGTTAGGGTTGCGACAGTGCGCCCTTGGAGGTGAACAGAGTGTGAGCCCGAAGCGAGGGAGACCGTTTGCCGTACAGGGAAAATAGGGATCGAACAGCGTCTTACCAGATCTGGGTGTACGAAGCTCTCGGTGCTCCCGGAGTCGAAGAGGCATGGCGTCCTGTAGCCATTGATTTTAACGGTCATTAACGAGTTGCGGAGGTGTTTCGGACGCGACTGGTCCAACGTGACCGCGCTGAGTTGCGGGTAGTCGGCGGCTCGATCAGCTGTGCTGGAGTGGCCCCGTGATGACTGTCCGCTGAGGTTGTAGTCTTCGAGGTGAGTTTCAGAGTTTGAAGAGGATGGATCACAAGATGGAGGCCCCCATGAGTCGCACGTGTCGGGTGGGGTCGAAGTCAGCATATAGGCCACAGCATTTCGGGGCCTGCGGGCCTGCGAGTTTTGGAAGCGAGTGCTCTGGGCTGCGGGAGAGTTTGGAGAGGGGGATTTCTTCACCAGGCAGACCCGGGCATAGTGTCTGCAGCTGCTGCAGGTCGCGTTGCGGGCTGGGCAGTGCTGCCGTGGGTGTTGGGGCTGCCCACAGAAATGGCACACTGGGGCTGCGTAGTAGGTGGGTGGCCGTGCGGCGCAGGCCTGGGGCAGTCGCTGGTCGGGGGCCCAGGATGGGGTTGCTTGGTCCGCGGGGAACGAAGTGAGGCTGTAGAACGAGACCTCCATGGTTGTAGCTAACTCTACAGTGTCCTCCAAGTTCTGGGCCCCTTTTTCGAGCAACCGCTGGCGTACATAGTGTGACCTGAGCCCTGCCACGTACACATCTCGGACAGCGAGCTGGTCGGCTGATACAGCTTGATAATTGCAGCCCTGAGCTAAGGATTTTAAATCCCGCAGGAATTCGTCCAGCGACTCCGCGGGGCGCTGGGTCGTAAAAATGTGGCGCGCGTAGACCTCGTTGATGGGCCTCATGTACATTCGATCGAGCATGGCCAGGGCCGCAGTATACGAGGTAGTACTGTTAAGTTGAGTAGAGATACGGTGGCTCACCCTTGCGTGCAGTAGGGTGAGTTTCTGCTCCTCCGTAGTGTCTGAAGTGCTTGATTCAGCCAGGTAGGCCTTGAAACATCTGAGCCAGTGTAGAAAGATTTATTTCGCCTCTGCAGCCTGCGGGTCGAGTTCTAGTCGGTCAGGTTTGAGGGCTGATTCCATAGTCGTTTTCTTCAAGTTTCCTAAGACTATTAAATTGATGAGACCATCAATTCACAAGACATGTGATTGGAAGTGAACAGTGGTTTTAATAGTCTTACAACTGAGCCTGCCTGCGACGAGATGAACTGGCAGCAGGCTCACGACTGCAGATCTTTATGCTTCCGGTTAGTGGGAGGAGCCATGGACAGAGCCATGGGCGGAGCCCAGTACAAACACCTCATCTCCCCCTATGGGCAGAGCCGCACAACGGCTCGTATACAGAGCCCACAAGGACACAATACATATGATACAACACAGTGTGAATTACTAGGTTTATAATTCACCACACCGCAGCTCTCGGATCTCTGCACCCTGAGCTGCTGAGCCGCCATGAGCTTGTCCAGCGAGGCCTTAAACGGTTCCAGGATCTCAGCCTTCAGCTCTCTGAAGCAGCGCTGAAGCAGCTCCTGCTGCTCCTGCGCCCACTGCTGCCACGCTGCCGGTTCCCCGCCCGCCGCCATCTTGCTTTTCCTGCCTCGCACCTTTCTCTGCTCCAAAGCCGTTTTGTTTGGCCGCTCCGCTCCTGGTCCAGCCCATCCACCGGCAGATAAGCACAGTGGATGCGTTCCCACACTGGGAAAAATCCAACCAGCACCACTACGGGCCCTTAAAGGAGCCCAAAAGACCAAAAATAGTGGGAGCTACCGAACGTGCGGCTTAGCTCTGCATCACCGCAACTGGAAGTCCCAGAAACATTTAGCAATGAGTGTAAGTGAGTAAAAAAGTGTTGGATGGGTGGCTTTAACATAGAACATAGAACAGTACAGAACAGGCCCTTCGGCCCTCAATGTTGTGCCGAGCAATGATCACCCTACTCAAGCTCACGTATCCACCCTATACCCGTAACCCAACAACCCCCCCTTAACCTTACTTTTAAGGACACTACGGGCAATTTAGCATGGCCAATCCACCTAACCCGCACATCTTTGGACTGTGGGAGGAAACCGGAGCACCCGGAGGAAACCCACGCACACACGGGGAGGACATGCAGACTCTGCACAGACAGTGACCCAGCCGGGAATCGAACCTGGGACCCTGGAGCTGTGAAGCATTTATGCTAACCACCATGCTACCGTGCTTTGTTCATTAATGATGGTATTAGCACATTGGAGAGGGAAAGTTCAGGAAATCAGGATGGAGAAGCAGTTTGGGCTCAGATGAGAAATGATAGAGGCAAGAAGTCTCTTGTCGGAGTGTTTCACGGGGCTCCTAAGTGCAACTACACAGGAGGACAGATAAATAATGGGAACTTGTCAGAAAGGTTCGGAGATAGGGCAGCACGGTGGCACAGTGGTCACTACAGCTACCTTACGGCGCTGAGGTCCCAAGCTCGATCCCGGCTCTAGGTCACTGTCCGTGTGGAGTTTACACATTCTCCCCGTATTTGCGTGGGCTTTGCCCCCACAGCCTAAAGATGTGCAGGGTAGGTGGATTGGCCACGCTAAATTGCCCCTTAATTGGAAAAAATTAATTGGGTACTCTAAATTTATATTAAAAAAAAGAAAGTTTTGGAGATAATCATGATGGATTTTAATTTACATATAGACTGGAAACATCAGGGGCAGCACAGTGGCACAGTGTTTAGCACTGCTACCTCACGAAGCCGAGGTCCCAGGTTTGATCCCGGCTCTGGGTCACTGTCCGTGTGGAGTTTGCACATTCTCCCTGGCCGGGATTCTCCGCTACCCGGCGGGGCGGGGGGTCCCGGCATGTTGGAGTGGCGTGAACCACTCCGGCGTCGGGCCGCCCCAAAGGTGCGGAAGTCTCCGCACCTTTAGGCGCCAAGCCCTAACACTGAGGGGCTAGGCCCGCGCCGGAGTGGTTGGCACTCCGCCGGCCGGCGGGAACGGCCTTTGGCGCCACACCAGCCGGGGCCGAAGGGACTTCGCCGGCTGGCGGAAGTCCGCGCATGCGCCGGTGCGTCAGCGGCTACTGACGTCATCCCCGCGCAAGGGAGGCGGTCACTTCTGCCTCCGCCATGGTGAAGACCATGGTGAATGCGGAAAGAAAAGTGCCCCTACGGCATAGGCCCGCCCACCGATCGGTGGGCCCCGATCGCGAGCCAGGCCATGAACGGGGCACCCCCCCGGGGCCAGATCGCCCCGCGCCCCTCCGAGGACCCCGGAGCCCGCCCGCGCCGCCTGCTCCCGCCGGTAACGTAGGTGGTTTGATCCACGCCGGCGGGAGAAGCATGACAGCGGCGGGATTTCGGCCCATCGCGGGCCAGAGAATCGACGAATCTCTGGTGGCGGAGAATTCGGGACACGGTGGGGGGGGGGCGGGATTGACGCCGGCCCCCGCCGATTCTCCAACCCGGCAGGGGGTCGGAGAATCCCTCCCCCTGTGTTTGCGTGGGTTCCCCCCCACAACCTAAAGATGGGCAGGGTAGGCTAAATTGCCCCTTAATTGGAAAGAAATTAGTTACTCTAAATTTAAAACAAAATAGACTGGAAACATCAGATGGTCAAATGTAGCGTAGATGAGGAGTTCATAGAATATTTTCAGGATAGATTTTTAGAACGGCACATTCTCGAGCCAACCAGGGTAGGAGATTATAAAGAGGTGCGATGGCTTCCTGGTACAAACAATCCAGGCAACGTTCCCCCTCCCTGATATGTTGCAGTGTCTGCAGCTCAGCACAGATCAACAATGGGTCAGTGGCTGATATTTAAAGGGCTATTTCAGAATTCATGGGATAGGCACATTCCGATGGGAAAGTAAAATCCCGTAGTCTCTGGTGAACTAAAAAAAGAAAAGGCAGTATTAAATGTAAAGAAAAAGCATTTTGTTGGGCAAGGATGGATGGCAGATAAGAAGATTGGACAGGATATAAAGACCATCAAAGAATGACAAAAAGATTTGGTGGGGGAAAAGTTTGAGTATGAGAGAAAGGTGGCTAGAAATATAAAGACAGATAGTAAGAGTTTCTATGGTTACGTAAATAAGAAAGGGGTTAATGAAGTGAGCACAGGTCTTAGAGAATATTCATCGGGGCAATTAATAGAAAGCAGGTGACGGCAGATGAATTGAACAGGTAGTTTGCATCGATCTTCGTTATCCAGGGCAAAATAACAGCCAAGAAACAGCTGTAAACCAGGACGTGGAAGTGATGGAGGAACTCGGGAAAATTACAATCACCAGGGAAGTGGGAACTGAGCAAATTGTTGGAGCTGCGGATTTCCAAATCCTTGGATCTGGATGGACCTCACACTAACGTTTTGAAAGAAGCGGCTGATGAATTAGTTGATACATTGGTTTTAACTTTGTAAAATTCCCTAGATTCAGGAGAGGTTCTATTAGATTGGAAGATAGAAAATGTAACTCCTTTATTCCAAAAGGGAGGAACACAGAAACATACATAGAAAATAGGAGCAGGAGGATGCCATTCGGCCCTTCGATCCTAGTCCGTCATTCATTATAATCATGGCTGGTCACCAAGTTCAATACCCTGATCCTGCATCCCCAATATCCCATGATCCCTTTAGCCCCAAGAACGATATCTAATTCCTTCTTGAAATTACTTCTTGGCCTCAATTACTTTCTGTGGCAGTGAATTCCACAGATTCGCCACTCTCGGGTGAAGACATTTCTCCTCACCTCAGTCCTAAAAGGTTAACCCCTTATCCTCATACTGTGACCCCTAGTTTTGGACTCCCCTGCCATCGGGAACATTCTTGCTGAATCTACCCTGTCTAATCCTGTTAGAATTTTGTAAATTTTATAAGATCCTCTCTCACTCTTCTGAACTCCAATGAATTATAATCCGAACCGCACTTAGTCGCTCCTCATATGACAACCCCGCCATCCCAGGAATCAGCTTGGTAAACCTCCGCTGCACTCCTTCCATAGCAAGAACATCCTTCCACAGATAAGGACACCAAATTGACAGACAATACCCCACCAATGCCCTATATAATTGCAGTAAAACATCCCTATTCCTAAACTCAAAGCCTCAAGCTATGAAGGCCAACATACCATTTGGTTCTTTACCTCCTGCTGTACCTGCGCGCTTACTTTCAGTGAGTGATATACGAGGACACCAAGATCTCTCTGAGTATCCACCTCTCTCAATTTACACCAATTCAAGTAATAATCTACCTTCCTATTTTCGCTACCAGTTGAAGCAGATACCCTGACCTTTGTCCACATTATACTGTATCTGCCATGCATATGCCCACTCACTCAGCCTGTCAACATCCTCACAGCTCACCCTCCCACCCAATTTTGTATCATGTGCAAACAGGAAAGTACAGGCCAGTTAGCTGAACATCTGTCATAGAAATACTATTAGAAGCTATTGTTAAAGATGTCAAAGCAGGACTTCCAGTGATGACTATGGTGTGAGTGGTCACACACAGGGCAGCTCCTGCTTGAAGGCACAAAAAAGGGCTCTTTTTATCTGATGCTGGGTGGAATTTTGATGAAACCGCGTAGGTGAATGTTAGAGGAGTAGTTTTCCCCGGGAGTGGTATGTCTGCTGGTTATCAGACCCGGCAGAAAACAGTGAGAGATTTGGCTGGAAAGTTGGAGCAGGCCTGTGCTGCAGCAGCAGCCACTGTCAACATGCAGGAGGGGGAATGGTTGATGGAAGCTGGAAGGCCCAGCTGGAGTTGATGGCTTTTATTCAGGCAGAATTCCAGCAGCAGGAAGGAAATGTGGGAGGATCGTTCAAAGGCCATTGAAGAGACTGTGGCACCCCTGAAGAGTTCTCTGGAACGGGTGGAGAAGTGTTTGGAGATGGAGGGGTCAGAGATTCGGGAGATCGAAGGAGTAATCTCGGACCACAGCGATCGTGTGGTGACTCGAAAGGCAGAAGTGGGGCTCCTAGAAGACCTCTGTAAAACGTTGTGGGCAAAGGTGAAGGAGCAGGAGAATACCTCGAGAAGGCAGAACCTGCAAATAGTGGGGCCTACCTGAAGGAGTGGAAGGTGTGAGTGCCACGAGGTACGTCTCGAGGATGCTGGCGGGGCTGGTGGTGGAAGGGGTGCGAGATAAGGCACCTGAAGTAGACCGAGTGCACAGGTCACTTAGGCAGAAGCCTAGAGCTGGGGGCTGGGGAGCCACCGCAGGCAGTGATCATGAGACGCCACAAATTTGTGGAGAAAGAGAAGATTTTGCGGTGGGCCAGGGAGAAGCGTATCTGCAACTGGGAGGGGAATAAGGTCCAAATTCATCAGGTCATCGGAGCCGAATTGGCGAAGCGGCGGGCAAGCTTTGACAAGGCCAAGGCGGTGCTGTACCAGCGGCAGATCAGTGCTCTACCTGGCGAAATTATGGGTGACTTTCGGAGGTCAGGAGTATTATTTTGAGACCGCAGAAGTGGCAGAAGACTTCATTAAGGAGCATAAACTGGAGAGAACTGAGCGGACAATGCTTGGGAACTGGGATGCTGGCACTTTGCAATGGCTGGGAACATGTTTGAAGTGGGGGTAGGGATTGGGGGATTTTCTTCGTTTTTTTGGGGGGGGTTTGCTGTTTACTATTGGGATTGTAGGGGTGAAAAGTTTATGTGGGGATGGATGTTCCCGTCCCCCCCCTCCTGTTTTATGGGTCTGTTTGTGTTCATTTGTTTGTTTGCTTTTGGAGAAGGCTGCCTGGAGTTCAGGAGAAATCCTTTTTTGGATTGGGGAGGATAAGGTCAGCAGGGAGCCTTCCTTGAGCTGAGGAGTGGTGGGGGGGGGGGGGGGGGGACGTTATTGGGAGGTGCCTTTGGGCAGGGGCTGCCGCGCTAGTAGGTGATGCTGGCGTACGGAAGTGAGGTGGTGGGGGAGAAGGTCGAGAAGGGTGGCCGAGTGGGGGCGTGGGGGCGATGGTTTGTTGCGACGTGGCAGGGGGTGAGAGATGACATGGTCAGGGGCGGAGAAAGGGGCCATCTGGGATGGGCTAGGTATAAGGTGAAATTTAGAGGACGGGAGTTAAGTGGGGAAGGCGGTGGACGGTAGAGGGGGTTGGAGGCATAAGCCTCCGGTAAGGCTGATAACATGGAACGTCTGGGGACTGAATAGGCCGGTTAAAAGGTCACAGGTGTTCGCGCACCTCATAAGCGAAATAGTGGAGGCGGATAGGGAATATTTGAGGATGCTCACCGTGGAGGGATTGGTGAGGAGAAAAAACATTGCAGGCGGAGTTTGACTGGCTGACAATGGAAAGGGCGGTAGGACAACTGTATATGGCAAGAAGGGTGCAATGTGAGTATGGGGAGAAGGCGAGCCGCACGCTGGCGCACCAGCTGTGGAGGCAGGCCACATCCAGGGAAATATTGAAGATATAGACTGGGACTGGGGATGTGGTGTCAAAGTCAGGGAAGATAAATGAGGTGTTTAGGGAGTATGAGGCAGGGTTGCCCGCTGTCACTGTTGCTGTTTGCGCTGGCCATAGAGCTGTTGGCGATGACTCTCAGGAGGTCAGCAGAGTGGCGGGGTTCATTAGGGGACTTAGGGAGCTTCGGGTGTCGCTCTATGCTGATGACCTCTTGCTGTATGTTTCGGATCCGTTGGAGAGTATGGGAAGGATTATGGGCCTGTTGGGGAAGTTTGGAGGGTTCTCGGGGTACAAGCTGAATGTAGGGAAAAGCAAGATAATCTCGGTGAATGAGCTGGGACAGCGGGTAAGTTTAGGGGGATGCCATTTACGGTAGCGAGGGATAGCTTTAGGATTCATGTAGTGAGGGAATGGGCGGGGCTCCATAAGTGGAACTTAAAGAAGCTGGTGGATGAGGCCAGGGAGGATCTTAAGAGGTGGGATACACTGCACTTAACGTTGGCAGGGAGGGTCCAAGTGGTGAAAATGAATATTCTGCCGAGATTCTTGTTCTTCTTTCAGGCTCTCCCGATCTTTATACCGAAGGCTTCTTTTCGGAAAGTGGACACGATCATTTCTGACTTTGTATCAGCGGGAAAGGTGCCGAGGGTGGGGAGGACCCTGCTACAGAGGCAGAGGCAGCAAAGGGGGGGGGGGGGGGGGGGGGGGGGTG
>NC_052161.1:87979299-88049396 GCF_902713615.1 Scyliorhinus canicula
GGACGTTTCGTAGCGGGCCTTAGATCGAACTATGTGCGCCAAAGACTGCTAGAAAAGGGGCCCAGGACTTAGACACTACTGTGGAGGCTGCTACCACTATGGAAGTTTCCTTCCGCAGCCTCACCTCGTTTCCCGCGGACCCCCGCAACCTCATCGTGGACCCCCGACCAACAGTCACCCCCAAGCCTGTGCCACACTGCCCCCCAGCTACCGCGCTGCCAAAGCCAGTTACTCTGCTGCCCCAGCCAGTTATTCTGCTGCCCCAGCCAGCTACTCGGCTGCTCCAGCCTTGCCATTTCTGTGGCCAAAGCCAGCACCCGCGGCAGCACTGCCCAGCTCGATCCGCGACCTGCAGCAGCTGCGGGCGAAAAGGACACTATGCCAGAGTGTGTCTGACGAAGATAACCCCAGCCTCTAACTCTCCCACGGCTCAAAGCACTTGTTCCGCCCCCAGCCTCTAACCTTCCCATGGCTCAAAGCACTCGTTCCCTGAATTCACAGGCCTGCAGGCCCGAAATGCTGCAGCCTGTATGCCAACTCCGCCCCCACCCGACATGTGCGACTCATGGGGCGGCCATCTTGGCAATCCTCCTCCATGCGGCCGGCCATGTGCGACTCATTGGGGGCGGCCATCTTGGGATCCATCCCCTTCAAACTCTGAAACTCACCTCGACGACTACGAACTCAGAGGGCAGTCATCACGGGCCACTCCAGCACAGCTGATCGAGCCGCCGACTACCCGCACCTCAGCGCAGTCACCCTGGATCAATCCCGCCCCAAGCACCTACGAAGTTCGATGGCGGAGGTCCAGATCAACGGGTACAGCACGCCATGCCTCTTTGACTCCGGGAGCACCGAGAGCTTTATACATTCAGAGCTGGTAAGACGCTGTTCGCTTTCTATTTTTCCGGTGAGGCCAAACTATCGCCCTCGCTTTCGGGCTCCCACTCAGTCCAAATCCAAGGACGCACGTTGCTACGCTCACAATTTCGAGGCGCTAGTTATTCAAAATTTAAACTTTAATATCCTGCCCGACCTCTGCGCCCCACTCTTATTAGGCCTGTGATTTCCAGTGCAACCTCAAGAGACTCACCCTCAGTGTCGCCGCCGGGCCGCTGCCTGCCCCCACTCACTATCTGCAGCCTAGCCCGCTGCGCATCTCCCCCCCCCCCTCCTTTCTTCGCCAATCTCACTCCAGATTGCAAACCAGTAGCTACTCGCAGCAGGCGATACCATGCCTACAGGATAGGGTCTTTATCCGATTGGGAGGTCCGAAGGCTGCTCAGTGAGGGGATCATAGAGGCCAGTAATAGTCCCTGGAGAGCTCAGGCGGTGGTCGTCAAGGACCGGGGAAAATTTTGCATGGTCGTCGACTATAGCCAGACCATAAATCGCTTTACGCTCCTAGACGTGTATCCCCGCCCCAGAATTGCAGACATGGTTAATCAGATCGGCCCAATATCGGCTATTTCCACGGTGGATCTGAAGTCTGCATACCACCAGCTCCCAATCCGCCCGGAGGGATCGCCACTCCACGGCATTCGAGGCCGATGGTCGCCTCTTCCATTTCCTCCGGGTCCCTTTCGGCGTCACTAACGGGTTTTCGGTGTTCCCACGAGCAATGGACCGAATGGTAGACCAGTACGGGCTGCGGGCCACGTTTCCGTATCTGGACAATGTTACCATCTGCGGCTATGACCAGCAGGACCACGACGCCAACCTCCACCGTTTTCTCCAAACGGCACAGAAATTAAATCTCACTTATAAGAAGAGAAATGCGTTTCCGCACAAACAGACTGGCCATCCTCGGCTACGTCGTGGACGAACGGAGTCCTGGGCCCGACCCGGATCGCATGAACTCCCCCTCCCTCATTGCCCCAAGGCCCTCAAACGGTGCTTGAGGTTCTTCTCATACTACGCCCAGTGGGTCCCTCAATATGCGGACAAAGCCGCCCACTCTTAAGGCCACACGATTTCCCCTGTCAGCTAATGCGCGCCAGGCATTCAGCTGCATCAAGGAGGACATCGCCAAAGCGGCCATGCGGGCGGTGGATGAATCCACTCCCTTTCAGGTTGAGGACGACGCCTCAGAGGTAGCTCTAGCAGCCACTTTAAATCAGGCAGGGTGGCCCAGTTGCATTTTTCTCCCGTACCCTATCCGCTTCAGAACTCCGGACACTCCTCAGTCGAGAAGGAAGCACCAAGCCAGTGTGGAGGCTGTATCCGTCACTGGAGGCACTACCTCCCAGGTAGGAGGTTCACCCTCATCACCGACCAACGATCGGTTGCCTTTATGTTTGGACAACTCGCAAAGGGGCAAAATAAAAATGATAAAATCCTTCGGTGGAGGATCGAACTCTCCACCTATAGTACGATATTAAATATCGACCGGGGAAGCTCAACGAGCCCTCGGATGCCCTATCCCGCGGGACATGCGCCAGCGCGCAGATCAGCCGTCTGAAAGCCATCCACGTTGCCTCTGCCATCCAGGGGTCACCCGGCTCGCCCACTACATCAGAGCCCAAAACCTGCCTTTCTCCAACGAGGAGGTAAAAGCGGTCACCACGGACTGCTCGATCTGTGCGGAGTGCAAACCGCACTTCTATAGACCACCTGGTCAAGGCTTCTAGGCCCTTTGAACGCCTTGCGATCGATTTCAAAGGGCCACTCCCCTCCACTAACAAGAACATTTATTTCCTCAACATCATCGACGAGTTCTCCCGATTCCCTTTTGCCATTCCATGCCCTGATATGATCTCCCACACAGTCATTAGGGCCCTGCATAGTGTCTTCACCCTGTTCGGTTTCCCCAGCTACGTACACAGCGACAGGGGTTCGTCCTTCATGAGCGACGAGCTGCGTCAGTACCTGCTCGCAAGGGCATCAGCTCGAGCAGGACTACCAGCTACAACCCCAGGGGGAACGGGCAGGTGGAGAGGGAGAAGGCGACGGTCTGGAAGACCGTCCTACTGACCCTCCGGTCTAGAAAGCTCCAAGTCTCCCAATGGCAAGAAGCCTCCCAGACGCGCTCCACGCAATCAGATCCCTCCTCTGTACAGCTACAAATCAAACCCCTCACGAGCGACTCTTCATTTTCTCTAGGGACACTACCACGGGAGTCTCACTTCCGGCGTGGCTGAGGACACCAGGCCCGGTCCTCCTGAGGAAACACGTCAGGGGGCACAAAACTGACCCCCTTGTTGAAAAGGTGCGCCTCCTCCATTCCAACCCCCAGTACGCATTCGTGGAGTTCCCGGATGGTCGCCAGGACACAGTATCCCTTCGGGACCTGGCACCCGCTGGATCCAGCCCCCCCCCCCCCCCCCCACCCCAGCTGAGGAACCCCTTACCCCGTTCCCTATGCTGCCGCCCCCTCGCGCCCCGATTCCGCAAGCTCACCCCACCGGTTACACGCGCCAGAACCAGCTCACCCCCAGCACCCCCCAGTCTCCGGTCGAGCCAGAAGTGGGCAGCACGGTAGCATAGTGGTTAGCGTTATGGCTTCACAGCTCCAGGGTCCCAGGTTCGATTCTTGGTTTGATTACTGTCTGTGCGGAGTCTGCACGTTCTCCCCGTGTCTGCCTGGGTTTCCTCGGGTGCTCGGTTTTCCTCCCACAGTCCAAAGATGTGCAGGTTAGGTGAATTGGCCATGATAAATTGCCCTTAGGTTAGATGGGGTTACTGGGTTACAGGGATGAGGTGGACGTGTGGGCTTAAGTGGGGTGCTCTTTCCGGGAGCCGGTGCAGACTCGATGGGCCGAGTGGCCTCCTTCTGCACTGTAAATTCTATGATAAAAGTGTATAAAGTTCGGACGAGACCCGCCGCGGAATCTGCCATCGTACCCCAGCTCTCAACACCCACCCAGCCACTGCAAGAGGCTGCAACCCTGGTGCTCCGCAGATCGAAAAGAACAATTCATCCACCGGACAGACTAGCTCTGCGAGCCACCACCCCCGCTGGACTCGGTTTTTTTCACAGGGGGTGAATGTGGTGAATGTGATTCACACCGGATTATAATCTGTATATACATGTGTCTATATTGTAAGTGCAGTTGCACTACCTGAACACCAGGGGAGTAGCTCTGGGAATGCTCAAGAATTGTGTTGGGCTTCTCCCTTGGCTCCGCCCAGGACATTTCCCCCTGGAGCTGCTGTATAAATCAGTGCCACGTGGTCAGCCGGCCAGTTCACCGAAAGTTCAATGGCTAACAGGCTGGCTCTGTTGTGAGTATATTAAAACCGCTATTCTAATCCTAGAAGCATGTGTCCGTAGAATTGTTGGTTCCAACAGCGCCCGAATAGATATCAGCTCCCCTCTAACCACCGCCTTCAGTGCTTTCCAGGCCACCCCAACTTGCACCTCCCCGTTGTCATTAGCTTCCAAATACCCCTCTATCCCCCTCCGGAGACGCCCACATACTTCCTCCTCTGCCAGAAGCCACACATCTAACCTCCACAGCGGGAGCTGATCCTTCCCCTCCCCCAGGTCCAGCGAATGCGGAGCATGGTCAGATATGATTATCGCCGAATAAACAAAAAAGTCAATCTGGGAATAAGCTTTGTGGACATGGGAGAAAAAGGAAAACTCCCTATCTCCCGGCCTCAAAAACCTCCAAGGGTCCTATCCCTCCCATCTGATCCATGAACCCCCTCAGCATTGAGGCCGCCGCCGGCCTCTTGCCCTGCCTTGACCTCGAACGATCCAGAGCTGGATCCAACACAGTATTGAAATCCCCTCCCAAAATCAAGTCCCCCGTCTCCAGGTCCGGGATCCGGCTCAACATTCGCCGCATGAAGCCCGCATCATCCCAGTTGGGGGTGTATACATTAGCCAGAAACCACCCGCTCCCCTTGAAGCCTACCACTCACCATTACGTATCTACCTGCCTGTCCGACACCTACACTCGACACAACAAACAACGACAAGCTCTTGCCAACTAAAATCGCCATCCCTCGATTCTTCGCATCTAGTCCTAAGTGAAACACATGCCCAATCCAGCCACTTCTCAGCCTCACCTGATCCGCTACCTTAAGGTGCGTCTCCTGGTAGCATAGCCACGGCCGCTCCCAACCCCTTCAAATGCCCCGGGACCGCTTTACCGGTCCATACAGCCCCCTCACGTTCAATGTGACCAGCCGAATCTGGGGGGTGGGTCTTTCCCCCTCCCTCTGCGCTGGTCAGCCATAGCGTCTCCCTCGGCTCACCATGTGCCCTCAAACCCCCCAGGCCCGTTCCCCACGGTGGTAGACCCCCCTCCCAACCTCCCCCATCACCAGCAGTTCCCCTTCGGCCCTGCAGCAGCAACCCGGTAAACCCCCCCTATTCCCCCCCCCCCCCAAGCTAGGGCCCCCCCTAGCTGCATAACCCCTTCCATCGTACTTGCGTCAGTCAGCCGACTCCTGCTGACCCCGGCTGCTCCCGCCAGCCCAACGACGCCCCCCCCCCACCGATGCAACACAACCACCATTTCCCCCTCCCAGTGACTGCCCCGCCCACTGCTCCTCCAGCGTCGGAAGAAAACCCGCGATTCCATCCCAAACCCCGTCCCTCCGACCCAACACACGGGAAAAAGACGGGCACATGACCCAGCGGGACCGCGAACAGCTCCCCAGCCCTCCACCAGTGGAAAAACGAAAAAGCACCCAAATAAATAAATAACAGCCCCAAAAAGCAAAATGCAGAAAAGCAAAAAGGCATCATCAAACACAACCAATAAAAACGAAAGGATACCAAGGAGGACAAAGCCTCTGGACTATTTACATCATTCCCCAGCCCCCCAGTCCTCAGTTCGAGTCCAGCTTCTCTGCCTGGACAAAGGGCCCAGGCCTCCTCCGGAGAATCGAAGTAGAGCTGGCGATCCTTGTAAGTGACCCAGAGGTGAGCCGGCATTAGCAGGCCAAACTTCACCCCCTTCCTGTGAAGCACTCCCTTCGCCCGATTGAAACCAGCCCTTCTCTTCGCCACCTCCACGCTCCAGTCCTGATAGATCCTGATCTCTGCATTCTCCCACTTGCTGCTCCTTTCCTTCTTCGCCCATCTCAGCACACACTCACGGTCAACGAAGCGGTGAAAATGACCAGCACCGCCCTAGGCGGCTCGTTCGGCCTGGGCCTCCTCAACAGCACTTGATGGGCACCCTCCAGCTCCAAGGGTCCCTGGAACGACCCCAGCACCCATTAACGAGTTCAGCATCACAGCCAAGTAGGCCCCCAAATCCGAACCTTTCAGCCCCTCCGGGAGGCCCAGAATCCGCAGGTTCTTCCGACGGGAGCGGTTCTCCATCTTCGCTAGCCACTTCTTGTGGAGCGCTCGTGCAACTCCACCTTCACTGCCAGGCCCAGGAGTTCGTCCTCGCTGTCCGAGGCCTTTTGCCGCATGATGAGACCATCAATTCACAAGACACGTGGTTGGAACGTGAACAGTGGTTTTAATAGCCTTACAACTGAGCCTGCCTGCGATGAGATGAAACTGGCAGCAGGCTCACAACTGCAGATCTTTATACTTCCGATTAGTGGGAGGAGCCATGGGCGGCGCCCAGTACAAACTCCTCATCTCCCCCTATGGACAGAGCCGCGCCAACAGCTCGTATGCAGAGCTCACAAGGACACAATCCATATGATACAACACAGTGTGAATTACTAGGTTTTATAATTCACCACATTCACCCCCCTGTAAAAAAATCAAGTCAGGTGGGGTGATGGGTCTACAAATTGAGGCGGTCCCAGCGGCCGAGTTGTCCTTTGGGATCGGCGAAGCACGGGGTTGCAGCCTCTTCTGGTGGCTGGGTGATGGCGGTCGGTGAGGGTACGATGATGGACTCCGAGCTTCGGTACCCCGACTGGTTCGACTGGCGAAGGGGAGCGCCGGAAACCCATAGCGCAGGGGCGCGGAGCACGGGCAGTGAACCGATAGGTGCGGGGGTGCAGGGCGCGGAGGGTTGGGTGGGGTGAAGTATGGGGCATACCTCGGTGGTAGTAGTGGTGGGGTTTGATCCTGCAGGCGCCAGGTCCCGGAGGGAAACAGTGTCCTGACGGCCGTCAGGGTACTCTATGAAGGCGTATTGGGGGTTTGAGTGGAGTAGGAGGCACTCTCTCTACAAGTGGGTCAGTTTGTGTGACCGGTCGTGCTTCCGGAGGAAGGAGAACCGGGCCCGGTGTCTTCAACCATGCTGGGAGCGAAACTCCCGTGGTAGTGCCCCTAGAAAAAACAAATAGCCGTTCGTGAGGGGTCTGGTTGGTGGCTGTACATAGGAACGGACCTAATAGCATGGAGCGCGTCGGGGAGGACCTCCTGCCAATGGGAGGTCGGGAGATTCCATGGACGGAGGCGGTCAGTAGGACGGTCTTCCAGACCGTCGCGTTCTCCCTCTCCACCCTGCCCGTTCCCCCTGGGGTTGTAGCTGGTAGTCCTGCTCGAGGCGATGCCCTTGTCGTGCAGGTACTGACGCAGCTCGTCGCTCATAAGGACGCACCCCTGTCGTTGTGTAAACCGAACAGGGTGAAGATGCTGTGCAGGGCCCTAATGACTGTGTGGGCGGGTCATATTGGGGCACGGGATAGCAAAGGGGAAGTGGGAGAACTCGTCGATGACGTTCAGGAAGTACACATTCCGATTGGTCGAGGGGAGTGGCCCTTTGAAATCGATGATTTAGGCATTCAAAGGGCCGGGATGCCTTTACCAGGTGGACTTTGTCTGGTCTATAGAAGTGCGGTTTGCACTCCGTGCAGACCGGGAAATCCCTGGTGATGGCTTTTACCTCCTCGGTGGAGAAAGGCAGATTTCGGGCTTTGATGTAGTGGGCGAGCCGGGTGACCCCCGGGTGGCAGAAGTCATTGTGGATAGCTTTCAGGCGGTCGTCTTGCGCGCTGGCGCACGTGCCGCGGGACAGGGCATCTGGGGGACTCGTTGAGCTTCCCCGGTCGATACATAATATCGTATTTGTAGGTGGAGAGTTCGATCCTCCACTGTAGGATCTTATCATTTTCAATTTTGTCCCTTTGTGAGTTGTCAAACATGAAGGCAACCGATCTTTGGTCGGTGATGAGGGTGAACCTCCTACCTGCGAGGTAGTGCCTCCAGTGTCGTATAGCTTCCACGATGGCTTGTGCTTCCTTTTCGACTGAGGAGTGTCGAAATTCCGAAGCGGAGAGGGTTCGGGAGAAAAAGGCGACTGGTCTCCCTGCCTGATTCAGAGTGGCTGCGAGAGCGACCTCTGAGGCGTCGCTCTCCACCTGAAAGGGGACGGATTCATCCACCACCCACATGGCCGCTTTGGCGATGTCCTCCTTGATGCCGGTGAAGGCCTGGCGAGCCTCATCTGACAGAGGGAAGAGTGTGGTCTTAAATAGTGGGGGGGCTTTGTCCGCATATTGAGGGGCCCACTGGGCATAATACGAGAAGAATCCCAGGCACCGTTTGAGGGCCCTGGGACAATGAGGGAGAGGGAGTTGTAAGAGTCCGGGCATACGGTCCGGGTCAGGGCCCAGAACTCCTTTTTCCACGACATAGCCGAGGATGGCTAGTCTGGTAGTGCGGAAAACGCATTTCTCCGTGATATACGTGAGGTTGAGTTTCTGGGCAGTCAGGAGAAATCGATGGAGGTTAGCGTCGTGGTCCTGCTGATCATGGCTGCAGATGGTGACGTTGTCCAAGTACGGAAACGTGGCCCGCAGCCCGTACTGGTCCACCATTCGGTCCATTGCTCGTTGGAACACCGAGACCCCATTCGTGACGCCGAAAGGAACCCGGAGGAAATGGAAGAGGCGGCCATCTGCCTCGAACGCTGTGGAGTGGCGGTCCTCCGGGCGGATTGGGAGCTGGTGGTATGCAGACTTCAGATCCACCGTGGAGAAAATGCGATACTGGCCGATCTGATTCACCATATCTGCAATCCTGGGGAGGGGGTACGCATCAAGGAACGTGAACCGATTAATGGTCTCGCTATAGTCCACTACCATTCGGAATTTTTCCCCGGTCTTGACGACCACAACCTGAGCTCTCCAGGGGCTATTACTGGCCTCTATGATCCCCTCACATAGGAGCCTCCGGACCTCGGTTCTGATAAACACCCTGTCCTGCAGGCTATACCGCCTGCCGCGAATGGCTACGGGTTTGTATCCCGGAGTGAGATTGGCAAAGAGTGGAGGGGGGTTGATTTTTAGCGTCGCTAGACTGCAGATAGTGAGTGGAGGTAGGGGCCCGCCGAAGCTGAGTGTGAGGCTTTTGAGGTTGCACGGAAGTCGAAGTCCCAGTAGAGTGGGGCGCAGAGTTCAGGGAGTACGTATAGCTGAAGTTCGAGTAGCTGGCGCCCTGAATCGTTAGGGTTGCGACAGTGGCGCCCTTGGAGTGTAACAGAGTGTGAGCCCGAAGCGAGGGAGACCGTTTGCCGTACAGGGAAAATAGGGATCGAACAGCGTCTTACCAGATCTGGGTGTACGAAGCTCTCGGTGCTCCCGGAGTCG
The DNA here is from genome assembly GCF_902713615.1 of Scyliorhinus canicula. Taxonomy (NCBI): domain Eukaryota; kingdom Metazoa; phylum Chordata; class Chondrichthyes; order Carcharhiniformes; family Scyliorhinidae; genus Scyliorhinus; species Scyliorhinus canicula. Next base: position 87,988,762 of record NC_052161.1, read on the forward strand.
AAGAGGCATGGCGTCCTGTACCCATTGATTTTAACGGTCATCATTGAATTGCGGAGGTGTTTCGGACGCGACTGGTCCAACGTGACCGCGCTGAGTTGCGGGTAGGCGGCTTGATCAGCTGTGCTGGAGTGGCCCCGTGATGACTGTCCACTGAGGTTGTAGTCTTCGAGGTGAGTTTCAGAGTTTGAAGAGGATGGATCCCAAGATGGAGGCCCCCATGAGTCGCACGTGTCGGGTGGGGTCGAAGTCAGCATATAGGCCACAGCATTTCGGGGCCTGCGAGTTTTGGAAGCGAGTGCTCTGGGCTGCGGGAGAGTTTGGAGAGGGGGATTTGTTCACCAGGCAGACCCGGGCATAGTGTCCTTTGCGACTGCAGCTGCTGCAGGTCGCGTTGCGGGCCGGGCAGTGCTGCCGTGGGTGTTGGGGCTGCCCACAAAAATGGCACACTGGGGCTGCGTAGTTGGTGGGTGGCCACGCGGCGCAGGCCTGGGGCAGTCGCTGGTCGGGGGCCCAGGATGGGGCTGCTTGTTCCGCAGGGAACGAAGTGAGGCTGCGGAACGAGACCTCCATGGTTGTAGCTAACTCTACAGTGTCCTCCAAGTTCTGGGCCCCTTTTTCGAGCAACCGCTGGCGTACATAGTGTGACCTGAGCCCTGCCACGTACACATCTCGGACAGCGAGCTGGTCGGCTGATACAGCTTGGTAATTGCAGTCCTGAGCTAAGGCTTTTAAATCGCGCAGGAATTCGTCCAGTGACTCCGCGGGGCGCTGGGTCGTAAAAATGTGGCGCGCGTAGACCTCGTTGATGGGCCTCATGTACATTCGATCGAGCATGGCCAGGGCCGCAGTGTACGAGGTAGTACTGTTAAGTTGAGTAGAGATATGGTGGCTCACCCTTGCGTGCAGTAGGCTGAGTTTCTGCTCCTCCGTAGTGTCTGAAGTGCTTGATTCAGCCAGGTGGGCCTTGAAACATCTGAGCCAGTGTAGAAAGATTTATTTCGCCTCTGCAGCCTGCGGCTCGAGTTCTAGTCGGTCAGGTTTGAGGGCTGATTCCATAGTCGTTTTCTTCAAGTTTCCTAAGACTATTAAATTGATGAGACCATCAATTCACAAGACACGTGATTGGAAGTGAACAGTGGTTTTAATAGTCTTACAACTGAGCCTGCCTGCGACGAGATGAACTGGCAGCAGGCTCACGACTGCAGATCTTTATGCTTCTGGTTAGTGGGAGGAGCCATGGACAGAGCCATGGGCGGAGCCCAGTACAAACACCTCATCTCCCCTATGGGCAGAGCCGCACAACGGCTCGTATACAGAGCTCACAAGGACACAATCCATATGATACAACACAGTGTGAATTACTAGGTTTATAATTCACCACACCGCAGCTCTCGGATCTCTGCACCCTGAGCTGCTGAGCCGCCATGAGCTTGTCCAGCGAGGCCTTAAACGGTTCCAGGGTCTCAACCTTCAGCTCTCTGAAGCAGCGATGGAGCAGCTCCTGCAGCTCCCGCGCCCACTGCTGCCACGCTGCTGCTTCCCCGCCCGCCGCCATCTTGCTTTTCCTGCCTCGCACCTTTCTCTGCTCCAAAGCCGTTTTGTTTGGCCGCTCCGCTCCTGGTCCAGCCCATCCACCGGCAGATAAGCACAGTGGATGCGTTCCCACACTGGGAAAAATCCAACCAGCACCACTACGGGCCCTTAAAGGAGCCCAAAAGAGCAAAAATAGTGGGAGCTACCGAACGTGCGGCTTAGCTCTGCATCACCGCAACTGGAAGTCCCAGAAACATTTAGCAATGAGTGTAAGTGAGTAAAAAAGTGTTGGATGGGTGGCTTTAACATAGAACATAGAGCAGTACAGCACAGAACAGGCCCTTCGGCCCTCAATGTTGTGCCGAGCAATGATCACCCTACTCAAGCCCACGTATCCACCCTATACCCGTAACCCAACAACCCCCCCTTAACCTTACTTTTTAGGACACTACGGTCAATTTAGCATGGCCAATCCACCTAACCCGCACATCTTTGGACTGTGGGAGGAAACCGGAGCACCCGGAGGAAACCCACGCACACACGGGGAGGACGTCCACACTCCGCACAGACAGTGACCCAGCTGGGAATCAAACCTGGGACCCTGGAGCTGTGAAGCATTTATGCTAACCACCATGCTACCGTGCTTTGTTCATTAATGATGGTATTAGCACATTGGAGAGGGAAAGTTCAGGAAATCAGGATGGAGAAGCAGTTTGGGCTGAGATGAGAAATGATAGAGGCAAGAAGTCTCTTGACGGAGTGTTTCACAGGGCTCCTAATGCAACTACACAGGAGGACAGATAAATAATGGGAGCTTGTCAGAAAGATTCGGAGATAGGGCAGCACGGTGGCACAGTGGTCCCAAGCTCGATCCCGGCTCTGGGTCACTGTCCGTGTGGAGTTTGCGCATTCTCCCCGTATTTTCGTGGGCTTTGCCCCCACAGCCCAAAGATGTGCAGGGTAGGTGGATTGGCCACGCTAAATTGCCCCTTAATTGGAAAAAATTAATTGGGTACTCTAAATTTATATTAAAAAAAAGAAAGTTTTGGAGATAATCATGATGAATTTTAATTTACATATAGACTGGAAACATCAGGGGCAGCACGGTGGCACAGTGTTTAGCACTGCTACCTCACGAAGCCGAGGGTCCCAGGTTTGATCCCGGCTCTGGGTCACTGTCCGTGTGGAGTTTGCACATTCTCCCTGGGCGGGATTCTCCGCTACCCGGCGGGGCGGGGGGTCCCGGCATGTTGGAGTGGCGTGAACCACTCCGGCGTCGGGCTGCCCCAAAGGTGCGGAAGTCTCCGCACCTTTAGGGGTCAAGCCCTAACATTGAGGGGCTAGGCCCGCGCCGGAGTGGTTGGCGCTCCGCCGGCCGGCGGGAACGGCCTTTGGCGCCACACCAGCCGGGGCCGAAGGGACTTCGCCGGCTGGCGGAAGTCCGCGCATGCGCCGGTGCGTCAGCGGCTGCTGACGTCATCCCCGCGCAAGGGAGGCGGTCACTTCTGCCTCCGCCATGGTGAAGACCATGGTGAACGCGGAAAGAAAAGTGCCCCCACGGCATAGGCCCGCCCACCGATCGGTGGACCCCGATCGCGAGCCAGGCCTCGAAGGGGGCACCCCCCGGGGCCAGATCGCCCCGCACCCCTCCGAGGACCCCGGAGCCAGCCCGCGCCGCCTGCTCGTAGGTGGTTTGATCCACGCCGGCGGGAGAAGCATGACAGCGGCGGGATTTCGGCCCATCGCGGGCCAGAGAATCGACGAATCTCTGGTGGCGGAGAATTCGGGACACGGGGGGGGGGGGCGGGATTGACGCCGGCCCCCGGCGATTCTCCAACCCGGCAGGGGGTCGGAGAATCCCTCCCCCTGTGTTTGCGTGGGTTCCCCCACAACCTAAAGATGGGCAGGGTAGGCTAAATTGCCACTTAATTGGAAAGAAATTCGGTACTCTAAATAGACTGGAAACATCAGATGGTCAAATGTAGCGTAGATGAGGAGTTCATAGAATATTTTCAGGATAGATTTTTAGAACGGCACATTCTGGAGCCAACCAGGGTAGGAGATTATAAAGAGGTGCGATGGCTTCCTGGTACAAACAATCCAGGCAACGAAGCGAGCACTTTTCCAGGAGACACATCCGGAGTGAGACTCGTACAGAGTGGGGATTGAAACTTGGTAATTTGGTGCAGTGAGGTAATTCGGTGCAGAGTGTGAGGAGGTGCTTTTTAACCCTGGTAAGTGACTGGTAAGTAGTCTCTCTTTTTCTTTTCATTGTCTAATTTATTTATTTTTATTTTGAAATTCTAGTTGTTTAAGTTTACCAAGGGTTTAAGACATGGCAGGAGATCCCAGACCCATGTCATGCTCCTCGTGTGCGATGTGGGAGCTCAGGGACACGTCCACTGTCCCTGGCTCCTTCACGTGCAAGAAGTGTGTTCAGTTGCAGCTCTTGCTAGACCGCTTGACGGCTCTGGAGCTGCGGATGGACTCACTTTGGAGCATCCGCGATGCTGAGGAGGTCGTGGATAGCACGTTTAGCGAGTTGGTCACACCGCAGGTGAGGTTACTGAGGGAGATAGAAAATGGGTGACCAAAAGAAAGAGCAAGAGTAGGAAGGCAGTGCAGGTGTCCCCTGCGGTCATCTCCCTGCAAAACAGATATACCGCTTTGGATACTGTTGAGGAAGATGGCTCACCAGGGGAAGGCAGCAGCAGCCAGGTTCATGGCACCGTGGCTGGCTCTGCTGCACAGCAGGGCAGGAAGAAAAATGGCAGGGCTATAGTGATAGGGGACTCGATCGTAAGGGGAATAGACAGGCGGTTCTGTGGACGCAATCGAGACTCCAGGATGGTATGTTGCCTCCTGGGCAAGGGTCAAGGATGTCTCGGAGCGGCTGCAGGACATTCTGGGGGGGGGAGGGTGAACAGCCAGCTGTCGTGGTGCACATAGGCACCAACGATATAGGTAAAAAACGGGATGAGGTCCTACAAGCGGAATTCAGGGAGTTAGGAGTTAAACTAAAAAGTAGGACCTCAAAGGTAGTAATCTCAGGATTGCTACCAGTGCCACGAGCTAGTCAGAGTAGGAATTTCAGGATAGATAGGATGAATGCGTGGCTTGAGAGATGGTGCAAGAGGGAGGGATTCAAATTCCTGGGGCATTGGGACCGGTTCTGGGGGAGGTGGGACCAGTACAAACCGGACGGTCTGCACTTGGGCAGGACTGGAACCGATGTCCTAGGGGGGGTGTTTTCTAGAGCTGTTGGGGAGGGTTTAAACTAATGTGGCAGGGGGATGGGAACCAATGCTGGAAGTTGGAAGGTAGTAAAACAGGGACAGAAACAAAGGAAGTAAGGGGAAAAGTGCAAGGCAGAGAAGACATAGTCAGAAATCCATAAGGGCGACAGTACAAGGTACAGTGACTGAGGGGAGCACAGTGAATAGGCCCAGTAATAACAAATGGAATAAAACTGGAGATGTTAAGATTCAAAACAGAGGTAAAAAAACCAACATCAGTGTACTTTACCTGAATGCTCGTAGTATTCGGAATAAAGTAAATGAGTTGGTGGCACAAATCATCGTAAATGACTATGATTTAGTGGCCATTACTGAAACATGGTTAAAGGATGGTCACGACTGGGAGTTAAATATCCGAGGGTATCAAACTATTCGGAAGGACAGAGTGGATGGTAAGGGAGGTGGTGTTGCTCTGTTATTTAAGGATGACATCCGGGCAATAGTAAGGGATGACATCGGTGCTATGGAGGATAAGGTTGAATCCATTTGGGTGGAAATCAGGAATAGTAAGGCGAAAAAGTCACTGATAGGAGTAGTATATCGGCCACCAAATAGTAACAAGATGGTGGGGCAGGCAATAAACAAAGAAATAACTGATGCATGTAGAAATGGTACAGCAGTTATCATGGGGGATTTTAATCTACATGTCGATTGGTTAACCAGGTCGGTCAAGGCAACCGTGAGGAGGAGTTTATAGAATGTATCCGCGATAGTTTCCTAGAACAGTATGTAATGGAACCTACGAGGGAACAAGCGGTCCTAGATCTTGTCCTGTGTAATGAGACAGGATTGATTCATGATCTCATAGTTAGGGATCCTCTCGGAAGGAGCGATCACAATATGGTGGAATTTAAAATACAGATGGAGGGTGAGAAAGTAAAATCAAATACTAGTGTTTTGTGTTTAAACAAAGGAGATTACAAGGGATGAGAGAAGAACTAGCTAAGGTAGACTGGGAGCTAAGACTTTATGGTGGAACAGTTGAGGAACAGTGGAGAACCTTCTAAGCGATTTTTCACAGTGCTCAGCAAAGGTTTATACCAACAAAAAGGAAGGACGGAAGAAAGAGGGAAAATCGACCGTGGATATCTAAGGAAATAAGGGAGAGTATCAATTGAAGGAAAAAGCATATAAAGTGGCAAAAGATTGCTGGGAGATTAGAGGACTGGGAAATCTTTAGGGGGCAACAGAAAGCTACTAAAAAGCTATAAAGAAGAGTAAGATAGAGTATGAGAGTAAACTTGCTCAGAATATAAAAACAGACAGTAAAAGTTTTTACAAATATATAAGACAAAAAAGAGTGGCTAAGGTAAATATCGGTCCTTTAGAGGATGAGAAGGGAGTTTTAATAATGGGAAAATGAGGAAATGGCTGAGGAACTGAACAGGTTTTTTGGGTCGGTCTTCACAGTGGAAGACACAAATAACATGCCAGCGACTGATAGAAATGAGGCTATGACAGGTGAGGACCTTGAGAGGATTGTTATCACTAAGGAGGGAGTGATGGGAAAGCTAATGGGGCTAAAGGTAGACAAGTCTCCTGGCCCTGATGGAATGCATCCCAGAGTGCTAAAAGAGATGGCTAGGGAAATTGCAGATGCACTAGTGATAATTTACCGAAATTCACTAGACTCTGGGGTGGTCCCGGTGGATTGGAAATTAGCAAACGTGACGCCACTGTTTAAAAAAGGAGGTAGGCAGAAAGCAGGAAATTATAGGCCAGTGAGTTTAACTTCGGTAATAGGGAAGATGCTGGAATCTATCATCAAGGAAGAAATTGCGAGGCATCTGGATAGAAATTGTCCCATTGGGCAGACGCAGCATGGGTTCGTAAAAGGCAGGTCATGCCTAACTAATTTAGTGGAATTTTTTGAGGACATTACCAGTGCAGTAGATAACGGGGAGCCGATGGATGTGGTATATCTAGATTTCCAGAAAGCCTTTGACAAGGTGCCACACAAAAGGTTGCTGCATAAGATAAAGATGCATGGCATTAAGGGGTAAAGTAGTAGCATGGATAGAGGATTGGTTAATTAATAGAAAGCAAAGAGTTGGGATAAATGGGTGTTTCTCTGGTTGGCAGTCAGTGGCTAGTGGTGTCCCTCAGGGATCCGTGTTGGGCCCACAATTTACATTGATTATTTGGAGTTGGGGACCAAGGGCAATGTGTCCAAGTTTGCAGATGACACTAAGATGAGTGGTAAAGCGAAAAGTGCAGAGGATACTGGAAGTCTGCAGAGGGATTTGGATAGGTTAAGTGAATGGGCTCGGGTCTGGCAGATGGAATACAATGTTGACAAATGTGAGGTTATCCATTTTGGTAGGAATAACAGCAAACGGGATTATTATTTAAACGATAAAATATTAAAGCATGCCGCTGTTCAGAGAGACTTGGGTGTGCTAGTGCATGAGTCACAGAAGGTTGGTTTACAAGTGCAACAGGTGATTAAGAAGGCAAATGGAATTTTGTCCTTCATTGCTAGAGGGATGGAGTTTAAGACTAGGGAGGTTATGTTGCAATTGTATAAGGTGTTAGTGCGGCCACACCTGGAGTATTGTGTTCAGTTTTGGTCTCCTTACTTGAGAAAGGACGTACTGGCGCTGGAGGGTGTGCAGAGGAGATTCACTAGGTTAATACCAGAGCTGAAGGGGTTGGATTATGAGGAGAGGTTGAGTAGACTGGGACTGTACTCGTTGGAATTTAGAAGGATGAGGGGGGATCTTATAGAAACATTTAAAATTATGAAGGGAATAGATAGGATAGATGCGGGCAGGTTGTTTCCACTGGCGGGTGACAGCAGAACTAGGGGGCATAGCCTCAAAATAAGGGGAAGTAGATTTAGAACTGAGTTTAGGAGGAACTTCTTCACCCAAAGGGTTGTGAATCTATGGAATTCCTTGCCCAGTGAAGCAGTTGAGGCTCCTTCATTACATGTTTTTAAGGCAAAGATAGATAGTTTTTTGAAGAATAAAGGGATTAAGGGTTATGGTGTTCGGGCCGGAAAGTGGAGCTGAGTCCACAAAAGATCAGCCATGATCTAATTGAATGGCGGAGCAGGCTCGAGGGGCCAGATGGCCTACTCCTGCTCCTAGTTCTTATGTTCTTATGTTCCCCCTCCCTGATATGTTGCAGTGTCTGCAGCTCAGCACAGATCAACAATGGGTCAGTGGCTGATATTTAAAGGGCTATTTCAGAATTCATGGGATAGGCACATTCCGATGGGAAAGTAAAATCCCGTAGTCTCTGGTGAACTAAAAAAAGAAAAGGCAGTATTAAATGTAAAGAAAAAGCATTTTGTTGGGCAAGGATGGATGGCAGATAAGAAGATTGGACAGGATATAAAGACCATCAAAGAATGACAAAAGATTTGGTGGGGGAAAAGTTTGAGCATGAGAGAAAGGTGGCTAGAAATATAAAGACAGATAGTAAGAGTTTCTATGGTTACGTAAATAAGAAAGGGGTTAATTAAGTGAGCACAGGTCTTAGAGAATATTCATCGGGGCAATTAATAGAAAGCAGGTGACGGCAGATGAATTGAACAGGTAATTTGCATCGATCTTCGTTATCCAGGGCAAAATAACAGCCAAGAAACAGCTGTAAACCAGGACGTGGAAGTGATGGAGGAACTCGGGAAAATTACAATCACCAGGGAAGTGGGAACTGAGCAAATTGTTGGAGCTGCGGATTTCCAAATCCTTGGATCTGGATGGACCTCACACTAACGTTTTGAAAGAAGCGGCTGATGAATTAGTTGATACATTGGTTTTAACTTTGTAAAATTCCCTAGATTCAGGAGAGGTTCTATTAGATTGGAAGATAGAAAATGTAACTCCTTTATTCCAAAAGGGAGGAACACAGAAACATACATAGAAAATAGGAGCGGAGGATGCCATTCGGCCCTTCGATCCTAGTCCGTCATTCATTATAATCATGGCTGGTCATCAAGTTCAATACCCTGATCCCGCATCCCCCATATCCCATGATCCCTTTAGCCCCAAGAACGATATCTAATTCCTTCTTGAAATTACTTCTTGGCCTCAATTACTTTCTGTGGCAGTGAATTCCACAGATTCGCCACTCTCGGGTGAAGACATTTCTCCTCACCTCAGTCCTAAAAGGTTAACCCCTTATCCTCAAACTGTGACCCCTAGTTTTGGACTCCCCTGCCATCGGGAACATTCTTTCTGAATCTACCCTGTCTAATCCTGTTAGAATTTTGTAAATTTTATAAGATCCTCTCTCACTCTTCTGAACTCCAATGAATTATAATCCGAACCGCACTTAGTCGCTCCTCATATGACAACCCCGCCATCCCAGGAATCAGCTTGGTAAACCTCCGCTGCACTCCTTCCATAGCAAGAACATCCTTCCACAGATAAGGACACCAAATTGACAGACAATACCCCACCAATGCCCTATATAATTGCAGTAAAACATCCCTATTCCTAAACTCAAAGCCTCAAGCTATGAAGGCCAACATACCATTTGGTTCTTTACCTCCTGCTGTACCTGCGCGCTTACTTTCAGTGAGTGATATACGAGGACACCAAGGTCTCTCTGAGTATCCACCTCTCTCAATTTACACCAATTCAAGTAATAATCTACCTTCCTATTTTCGCTACCAGTTGAAGCAGATACCCTGACCTTTGTCTACATTATACTGTATCTGCCATGCATATGCCCACTCACTCAGCCTGTCAACATCCTCACAGCTCACCCTCCCACCCAATTTTGTATCATGTGCAAACAGGAAAGTACAGGCAATTTTAGCTGAACATCTGTCATAGAAATACTATTAGAAGCTATTGTTAAAGATGTCAAAGCAGGACTTCCAGTGATGACTATGGTGGGAGTGGTCACACACAGGGCAGCTCCTGCTTGAAGGCACAAAAAAGGGCTCTTTTTATCTGATGCTGGGTGGAATTTTGATGAAACCGCGTAGGTGAATGTTAGAGGAGTAGTTTTCCCCGGGAGTGGTATGTCTGCTGGTTATCAGACCCGGCAGAAAACAGTGAGAGATTTGGCTGGAACGTTGGAGCAGGCCTGTGCTGCAGCAGCAGCCACTGTCAACATGCAGGAGGGGGAATGGTTGATGGAAGCTGGAAGGTCCAGCTGGAGTTCATGGCTTTTATTCAGGCAGAATTCCAGCAGCAGGAAGGAAATGTGGGAGGATCGTTCAAAGGCCATTGAAGAGACTGTGGCACCCCTGAAGAGTTCTCTGGAACGGGTGGAGAAGTGTTTGGAGATGGAGGGGTCACAGATTCGGGAGATCGAAGGAGTAATCTCGGACCACAGCGATCGTGTGGTGACTCGAAAGGCAGAAGTGGGGCTCCTAGAAGTCCTCTGTAAAACGTTGTGGGCAAAGGTGAAGGAGCAGGAGAATACCTCGAGAAGCCAGAACCTGCAAATAGTGGGGCCTACCTGAAGGAGTGGAAGGTGTGAGTGCCACGAGGTACGTCTCGAGGATGCTGGCGGGGCTGGTGGTGGAAGGGGTGCGAGATAAGGCACCTGAAGTAGACCGAGTGCACAGGTCACTTAGGCAGAAGCCTAGAGCTGGGGGCTGGGGAGCCACCGCAGGCGGTGATCATGAGACGCCACAAATTTGTGGAGAAAGAGAAGATTTTGCGGTGGGTCAGGGAGAAGCGTATCTGCAACTGGGAGGGGAATAAAGTCCAAATTCATCAGGTCATCGGAGCCGAATTGGCGAAGCGGCGGGCAAGCTTTGACAAGGCCAAGGCGGTGCTGTACCAGCGGCAGATCAGTGCTCTACCTGGCGAAATTATGGGTGACTTTCGGAGGTCAGGAGTATTATTTTGAGACCGCAGAAGTGGCAGAAGACTTCATTAAGGAGCATAAACTGGAGAGAACTGAGCGGACAATGCTTGGGAACTGGGATGCTGGCACTTTGCAATGGCTGGGAACATGTTTGAAGTGGGGGTAGGGATTGGGGGATTTTCTTTGTTTTTTTGGGGGGGTTTGCTGTTTACTGTTGGGATTGTAGGGGTGAAAAGTTTATGTGGGGATGGATGTTCCCGTCCCCCCCTCCTGTTTTATGGGTCTGTTTGTGTTCATTTGTTTGTTTGCTTTTGGAGAAGGCTGCCTGGAGTTCAGGAGAAATCCTTTTTTGGATTGGGGAGGATAAGGTCAGCAGGGAGCCTTCCTTGAGCTGAGGAGTGGTGGGGGGGGGGGGGGGGGGGGGACGTTATTGGGAGGTGCCTTTGGGCAGGGGCTGCCGCGCTAGTAGGTGATGCTGGCGTACGGAAGTGAGGTGGTGGGGGAGAAGGTCGAGAAGGGTGGCCGAGTGGGGGCATGGGGGCGATGGTTTGTTGCGATGTGGCAGGGGGTGAGAGATGACATGGTCAGGGGCGGAGAAAGGGGCCATCTGGGATGGGCTAGGTATAAGGTGAAATTTAGAGGACGGGAGTTAAGTGGGGAAGGCGGTGGACGGTAGAGGGGGTTGGAGGCATAAGCCATAACATGGAACGTCTGGGGACTGAATAGGCCGGTTAAAAGGTCACAGGTGTTCGCGCACCTCATAAGCGAGATAGTGGAGGTGGATAGGGAATATTTGAGGATGCTCACCGTGGAGGGATTGGTGAGGAGAAAAACATTGCAGGCGGAGTTTGACTGGCTGACAATGGAAAGGGCGGTAGGACAACTGTATATGGCAAGAAGGGTGCAATGTGAGTATGGGGAGAAGGCGACCCGCACGCTGGCACACCAGCTGTGGAGGCAGGCCACATCCAGGGAAATATTGAAGATATAGACTGGGGCTGGGGATGTGGTGTCAAAGTCAGGGAAGATAAAAGAGGCGTTTAGGGAGTGTGAGGCAGGGTTGCCCGCTGTCACTGTTGCTGTTTGCGCTGGCCATAGAGCTGTTGGCGATGACTATCAGGAGGTCAGCAGAGTGGCTGGGTTCATGAGGGGACTTAGGGAGCTTCGGGTGTCGCTCTATGCTGATGACCTTTTGCTGTAGAGTTGGAGAGTATGGGAAGGATTATGGGCCTGCTGGGGAAGTTTGGAGGGTTCTCGGGGTACAAGCTGAATGTAGGGAAAAGCAAGATAATCATGGTGAATGAGCTGGGACAGCGGGCAAGTTTAGGGGGGATGCCATTTACGGTAGCGAGGGATAGCTTAGGATTCATGTAGTGAGGGAATGGGCGGGGCTCCATAAGTGGAACTTAAAGAAGCTGGTGGATGAGGCCAGGGAGGATCTTAAGAGGTGGGATACACTGCACTTAACGTTGGCAGGGAGGGTCCAAGTGGTGAAAATGAATATTCTGCCGAGATTCTTGTTCTTCTTTCAGGCTCTCCCGATCTTTATACCGAAGGCTTCTTTTCGGAAAGTGGACACGATCATTTCTGACTTTGTATGAGCGGGAAAGGTGCCGAGGGTGGGGAGGACCCTGCTACAGAGGCAGAGGCAGCAAGGGGTGGGGTGGGGGGGGGGGGGGGGGGGGTGGGGGGGGGGGGGGGGGGGGTTGGTGTTGCCGAACTTGCTTCATTATTATTGGGTGATGAATGTGGACACGGTGCGGCGGTGGTGGGAAGGAGAAGGGGTAGAGTGGGTGAGGATGGAGGAGGAATCTTGTTAGGGGGCTATGGTGATGGCAGCATTGCCAATGGCTCCGAGTAGGTATTCAGGGAGCCCAGTGCTGCAGTCCACGATGAAGAAATGAGGCATTTTAGGGTGGAAGGAATGTCGGTGCTAATGCCGCTGTGCGAGAATCATGGGTTTGAGTTAGGAGAGATGGATAGTGTATATAGGAGGTGGAGGGAAGTGGGACTGGTCAAGATGAGTGATCTGTATGTGGAGGAGGGGTTCGCCAATTTGGAGGAGTTCAGGGAGAGGGTGGAGCTGCCGAGGGGGAGGGAGTTCAGGTATCTGCAGGTTAGGGACTTTGCGCGAAAAGTCTGGAGGGGGTTACCTGGTTGCCGGGAGACAGCCTGCTGGAGCGACTGCTGCTTCCGGATGTGGAAGGGGAGGGAAGAATTGATATATACAAGGGATGGGGGGAGCAGTGAAGCGAGCGGGTGGTGAAGATCAAGTAGAAATGGGAAGCGGAGTTGGGAATGATCAATTGGGGAGTATGGAGTGAGGTACTACGAAGGGTAAACGGGACCTCCTCTTGTGCAAGGATGAGCCTGATACAGTTTAAGGTTGGGCTGGGTACGGAGCACAGGGCAGCCGGATCGGCGGGGCTGGGTACGGAGCACGAGGCAGTCGGAGCAGCGGGGCTGGGTACGGAGCACGGGGCAGTCGGAGCGGCCGGGCTGGGTCCGGAGCACGGGGCAGCCGGAGCGGCCGGGCTGGGTCCGGAGCACGAGGCAGCCGGAGCAGCGGGGCTGGGTACGGAGCGCGGGGCAGCCGGATCGGCCGGGCTGGGTACGGAGCACGGGGCAGCCGGAGCGGCCGGGGCTGGGTACGGAGCACGGGGCAGCCGGAGCGGCCGGGCTGGATCCGGAGCACGGGGCAGCCGGAGCGACGGGGCTGCGTCCGGAGCACGGGGCAGTCGGAGCGGCAGGGCTGGATCCGGAGCACGGGGCAGCCGGAGCGGCGGGGCTGGGTCCGGAGCACGGGGCAGCCGGAGCGGCGGGGCTGGGTCCGGAGCACGGGGCAGCCGGAGCGGCGGGGCTGGGTCCGGAGCACGGGGCAGCCGGAGCGGCCGGGCTGGATCCGGAGCACGGGGCAGCCGGAGAGGCCGGGCTGGGTCCGGAGCACGGGGCAGCCGGAGCGGCCGGGCTGGATCCGGAGCACGGGGCAGTCGGAGCGGCCGGGCTGGGTCCGGAGCACGGGGCAGCCGGAGCGGCCGGGCTGGATCCGGAGCACGGGGCAGCCAGAGCGGTGGGGCTGGGTCCGGAGCACGGGGCAGCCGGAGCGGCCGGGCTGGGTCCGGAACACGGGGCAGCCGGAGCGGCCGGGCTGGATCCGGAGCACGGGGCAGCCGGAGAGGCCGGGCTGGGTCCGGAGCACGGGGCAGCCGGAGCGGCCGGGCTGGATCCGGAGCACGGGGCAGTCGGAGCGGCCGGGCTGGGTCCGGAGCACGGGGCAGCCGGGGCGGCCGGGCTGGATCCGGAGCACGAGGCAGCCAGAGCGGTGGGGCTGGGTCCGGAGCACGGGGCAGCCGGAGCGGCCGGGCTGGGTCCGGAACACGGGGCAGCCGGAGCGGCAGGGCTGGGTCCGGAACACGGGGCAGCCGGAGCGGCCGCGCTGGGTCCGGAGCACGAGGCAGTCGGAGCGGTGGGGCTGGGTCCGGAGCACGAGGCAGCCGGAGCGGTGGGGCTGGGTCCGGAGCACGAGGCAGCCGGAGCAGCGGGGCTGGGTCCGGAGCACGAGGCAGCCGGAGCGGTGGGGCTGGGTCCGGAGCACGAGGCAGCCGGAGCGGCCGGGCTGGGTCCGGAGCACGAGGCAGTCGGAGCGGCCGGGCTGGGTCCGGAGCACGGGGCAGTCGGAGCGGCCGGGCTGGGTCCGGAGCACGAGGCAGTCGGAGCGGTGGGGCTGGGTCCGGAGCACGGGGCAGTCGGAGCGGCCGTGCTGGGTACGGAGCACGGGGCAGTCGGAGCGGCCGGGCTGGGTCCGGAACACGGGGCAGCCGGAGCGGCCGCGCTGGGTACGGAGCACGGGGCAGTCGGAGCGGCCGGGCTGGGTACGGAGCACGGGGCAGCCGGAGCGGCCGGGCTGGGTACGGAGCACGGGGCAGCCGGAGCGGCCGGGCTGGGTACGGAGCACGGGGCAGCCGGAGCGGCCGGGCTGGGTACGGAGCACGGGGCAGCCGGAGCGGCCGGGCTGGGTACGGAGCACGGGGCAGCCGGAGCGGCCGGGCTGGGTACGGAGCACGGGGCAGCCGGAGCGGCCGGGCTGGGTACGGAGCACGGGGCAGCCGGAGCGGCGGGGCTGGGTACGGAGCACGGGGCAGCCGGAGCAGCGGGGCTGGGTACGGAGCACGGGGCAGCCGGAGTGGCCGGGCTGGGTACGGAGCACGGGGCAGCCGGAGCGGCCGGGCTGGGTACGGAGCACGGGGCAGTCGGAGCGGCCGGGCTGGGTACGGAGCACGGGGCAGTCGGAGCGGCGGAGCTGGGTCCGGAGCACGAGGCAGCCGGAGCGGCGGAGCTGGGTCCGGAGCACGGGGCAGTCGGAGCGGCGGGGCTGGGTACGGAGCACGGGGCAGCCGGAGTGGCCGGGCTGGGTCCGAAGCACGGGGCAGTCGGAGCGGCGGAGATGGATCCGGAGCACGGGGCAGCCGGAGCGGCGGAGATGGATCCGGAGCACGGGGCAGCCGGAGCGGCGGAGATGGATCCGGAGCACGGGGCAGCCGGAGCAGCGGGGCTGGGTACGGAGCACGGGGCAGTCGGAGCGGCGGGGCTGGGTCCGGAGCACGGGGCAGCCGGAGCGGCCGTGCTGGATCCGGAACACGGGGCAGCCGGAGCGGCGGAGATGGATCCGGAGCACGGGGCAGCCGGAGCGGCGGAGATGGATCCGGAGCACGGGGCAGCCGGAGCGGCGGAGATGGATCCGGAGCACGGGGCAGCCGGAGCAGCGGGGCTGGGTACGGAGCACGGGGCAGTCGGAGCGGCGGGGCTGGGTACGGAGCACGGGGCAGTCGGATCGGCGGGGCTGGGTACGGAGCACGGGGCAGCCGGAGCGGCGGAGATGGATCCGGAGCACGGGGCAGCCGGAGCGGCGGAGATGGATCCGGAGCACGGGGCAGCCGGAGCAGCGGGGCTGGGTACGGAGCACGGGGCAGTCGGAGCGGCGGGGCTGGGTCCGGAGCACGGGGCAGCCGGAGCGGCCGTGCTGGATCCGGAACACGGGGCAGCCGGAGCGGCGGAGATGGATCCGGAGCACGGGGCAGCCGGAGCGGCGGAGATGGATCCGGAGCACGGGGCAGCCGGAGCGGCGGAGATGGATCCGGAGCACGGGGCAGCCGGAGCAGCGGGGCTGGGTACGGAGCACGGGGCAGTCGGAGCGGCGGGGCTGGGTACGGAGCACGGGGCAGTCGGATCGGCGGGGCTGGGTACGGAGCACGGGGCAGTCGGAGCGGCGGGGCTGGGTACGGAGCACGGGGCAGTCGGAGCGGCGGGGCTGCATCCGGAACACGGGGCTGCATCCGGAACATGGGGCAGTCGGAGCGGCCGGGCTGGATCCTGGGGACGGGTCCGGAGCACGAAGGCAGGATGTACGCCGGCTTTTATGTTTTTTTTTCTTTTTGGGAAGTTTTATTGCCCGGTCCTGGGGGCAATTCATGAAGGATTAAGAAGCTGTAAAAAAGGCAAAAAATGCCCAAAAACCAGAGGAAGACAGCAGCGGGGAAGGGGGAGAATGAGAGGTTGCCACCGAGCGCGAAGACCAGACCCGGGGCTGACAAGAGGGCGGAGGCCAGGCCGCTGGGTGGAGCCGCACTGCTTATAGCAGAGAAGGTGGCTGAGGTGGTGTCTGTCGAGCTCAAAAAGCAGTTTACAAACCATATGGAGGTGATGAGAAAGGAGGGAGCAGTGGCGCTGAAGGCTTAGGTCGAGGAGGCAATTGCCCCAGTGAAGGCAGCTGTTGCAAAGGCGTCGTTCGAGGTGAGGGAACAGAATGAGAAGATGAAGGGAGTGGAGGAGGCCCTGTCGCGGCACAGCGATCAGCTTACCGTGATGGGGAATGAGCTGCAGAGGATGATCGAGGCCAATAAGTGGCTGTGAGCAAAGCTGGAGAATATGGAGAACCACTCAAGACATCAAAATTTAAGGATTGTGGACCTGCCCGAGGGGGCAGAGAGCCCGAGGGGGACAGAGTACGTTTGCCAAGGTATTGGTGGAACTGATGGGGAAGGTAGCGTAAGTTAAGCGAGCCGCCAAGAGCAGTGATTATCTGTTTTCACAGATATCACATGAAGGAGAAGGTATTGAAGTGGGCAAAGAAGGAGCGGGAGGTACATTGGGCTTTTGACAAGGTTCGATTTATCAGGACTTGACGGTGGACCTGGCAAAGCGGTGAGCAGCATTCGGCCGAGTGAAGGCAGCATTGTACAAGAGTGGAGTGAGGTTTGGAGTGCTGTATCCAGCAAAGTCAAGGGTGATCCACAACTCCAGAAACTTTTATTTTGAGATGGTGGAGGCGGCACAGGCATTTATGAAGGCAGAAGGCTTGGGACAGAAGAGTGGGAGAATGTCTATATGTAACTTTGAATAAGGTTCTTACTTCATACTGTTATTTGTTGCTGTTCTTTGTAACAACGTTTTTTTATGAAAAGTATATATTTGATTGTCTTTTCCTGGGACTGGGCAGGAGGGGAGGAAAGGCCTGAGCAGGGGCCCTCCGCACTAGCTAACTTAAGTCGGCTAGTAAATGGAGGTGTTGGGGGCGGATGGGCTGCGGACATTGGAGCCTGATAAAGAGGTTTCAATGGGCCTAGGAGGTGAGAAAAGGTTGGGGGGGGGGGAGAATCGATACTGGGTGAGGCTTTTTCGAGAGGAAGTGTAGAGGGGATTCTGGGAGTGGGGGGGATGGGGTTCGATGTGATCAATGGATGGGGACAGGTCAGGCTCAGGGGGTAGGGCCCAAAATTATGATGATGGTGGATAAGTGGGGGGCGAGGGGGAGGGGGTGGGATCTCGTCCGTTAGGATAGTTACGTGGAACGTGAGGGGTTTGGGAGGCCCAGTGAAGAGGTCGCAGGTTCTTGCACATTTGGAAAGTTTGAAAGCGGATGTGGCGATGCTGCAGGAGACTCACTTGAAGGATCAGGTGAGGCTCAGAAAGGGGGCTGGGTTAGCCAGGTGTTTCACTTGGGTTTTGATAGTAGGGTGTGTGTATGTGTGTGTGGGGGGGGGTTGCGGTCCTGGTGAATAAAAGAGTGAGGTTCCAAATGGAGAATGTTGTGGCAGATCAGGTAGGTAGATACGTAATAGTGACAGGGACACGCAAGGGAGGTTGATGGCGTTGGTGAGCATGTATGGTCCCAACTGGGATGATGCAGGGTTTGTAAAAAAGTGTGTGGGGCCATCCCCGACTTGGATTCACATGAATGGAAAGTGGGTGGAGACTGGAATAAGGTGCAGGAGCCAAAATTGGACAGGTCACAACAACAATCACTTACCCAGTCAGAGAGAACAAATGCGTTGGCTGGGCTAATGGTGGAAATTGGGAGGAATGGAACCGTGGAGGCTCTGGCACCCAGAGGAACGGGAGTATTCTTTCTTCTCTTCAATTCATAAGGCCGATTCGCAGGTAGATTTTGTTGTGGTGGGGAAGTCGCTGTTGGCCGGGGTCAAGGGGTCGGAATATTTGGCAATTGCGATATCGGACCACGCGTCACACTGGGTTGATATTGTGCTGGAGAAAGGAATAGTGCAGAGGCGGGGGTGGAGATTGGATGTGGGGTTATTGGGAACTGAGGGTTTTGTGATAAGATTGGAAATGTGACTGAGGAATATGTGTGGTTTAAATGTGCAGGTGAGGTCTCGCAGGCGGTGGTATGGGAAGCTTTGAAGGCAGTGGTGAGGGGGAAGGTGGTATTGTTTGAGGCAAAGGTGGATAAGGAGAAGACGGTGGAACAACAAAGGTTAATAGATGAGTTGTTGGAAGTGGATAGGAGGTATGCAGAGGATGTGGATCCAATACTGTTGGAAAACAGGAAGGAGTTGCAGGCAAGTTTTGACCGGCTATCCACAAGACGGTGCGCCAATTGAGGTGGGCGAGGGGAGCGCTCTACGAGTATGGAAAGAAGGCGGGACGCATGCTGGCAGGTCAACTTTGGAGGGAGGCAGCGGCGAGGAAAATTGTTCAGATTCGGGATGGGACAGGGAGTTTGGTGGTGGCTCCCGAACCGAATAATGCGGTTTTTGAGGAGTTCTGTGAGAGGTTGTATCGGTCGGAACCACAGGGGAATACAGGAATTCCTGGATGTTTGGAATATCTGAGGTTGAGGGAGGGGGACAGGGCCATATTGGTGGGGGGGGGGATAGTGGAGAAAGAGATAAAGGATGTGATTGGGAGGATGCAGTTGGGGTAGGTAGCAGGGCCGGGTGGGTGTACAAAAACTTTCGGGATAAGCTGGAGCCGCTGATGGTGGGGATATTTGAGGAGGCGATAGGGAACGGGGTGTTGCCACAGACTTTGAGGCAGGCATCGATCTCCTTGTTGCTGAAGAAGATTAAGGAACCGACAGAGTGTGGGTCGTAGAGGCCCATATCACTCTTGAATGTGGATGCAAAGGTACTGGCGAAGGTGTTAGCGGGTAGGTTAGAGAAATGCCTCCCGAAAGTGATAGAGGAAGATCAGACGGGGTTTGCAAGATGGAGGCAGCTTTTTTTAAACATTAGGACGGTTCTGCATGTAGTTATGGCACCGTGTTGGGGAGGAAGACAGAAGTAGTAGTGGCGCTGAACACTGAGAAGGCGTTTGTTCAGATAGAGTGGAGGTATTGGATGCCTGTTTTGGAGCGGTTTTGGATTAGGACACGTTTGTAGATTGGGTAAAATGACTTGACAGGAGCCAAGGGTGAGTGTCCTATGCCCCCCCCCCCCCCCCCCACTGTTGTTTGCTCTTGTGATCAAGCCTTTGGCCATCGTGTTGAGACGTTCGGAGAGTGTGGAGGGGGAAAATGTGGGGGCGGGAGGTTGAGCGTAGGGTATCTTTGTACGCAGACAACTTACTACCGTGTGTATCGGAACTACGTGCGTCGATGGGTGGTATACCGGAGCTGCTTCGAGCCTTTGGGTCTTTCTCGGGATATAAACAAACTGGACAAAGGCGAATATTTTGTGGTGTCCAGCCAGGGTTGCGAGCCGGGGTGGGGAGGGCTGCCATTCTGTAGGGCTGTAACCCACTTTAGCTACCTGGGGGTGCAGGTGGTATGTGATTGAGGGGGGCTCCGTAGATATAACATCACTAGTTTGGTGGGGAGGGTGAAAGCAGATTTGGCAAGATGGGATTGTCTTCCTCTATCACCGGCAGGTCGGGTGCAGGCAATTAAGATGGATGTATTGCCGCAGTTTTTGTTCATTTCTCAGTGCCTGCAGATCTTTTTATCAAAGACGTTTTTTAAGGAAGTATAAATGATGATTACCTCATTTATTTGGGTTAGGGTGGGGTGGAGGTGGCCAAGATTAGGAAGGTGCTGTTGCAGAGAGGCCGGCAGTCAGGAGGGTTGGATCTCCCAGGTTCACTATATTATTACTGGGCGGTGAACGCGGAGATGGTGAGGAGCTGGGTTAGAGGGGGGGGGGGGGGTGGGGGGGGGACTCCCAGACTCCCAGAGTCTGTGTAGGGGGTCGGGGTTGGGGGGGTGATGGAAGGGTTCTATAACTCATGGGCTTTGTTCATCATGCAGTTTCATGAATGGGATGACATAGAACATTGGGGCGGGGGAGTCGGGGGGGGTGGGGGGTTTGGAATGGGGCGGGGGAGTCAAGGGGGGTGGGGTGTTTGGAATGGGGCGGGGGAGTCGGGGGTTTGGAATGGGGCGGGGGAGACATGGGTGGGGGGTTTGGAATGGGGCGGGGGAGACGGGGGGGTGGGGTGTTTGGAATGGGGCGGGGGAGTCGGGGGTTTGGAATGGGGCGGGGAGACATGGGTGGGGGGTTTGGAATGGGGCGGGGGAGTCGGGGGGGTGGGGGGTTTGGAATGGGGTGGGGGAGTGGGGGGTTTGGAATGGGGCGGGAGAGTCGGGGGGGTGGTGGGTTTAGAATGGGGCGGGGGAGTGGGGGGTTTGGAATGGGTCGGGGGGGTGGGGGGTTTGGAATGGGGCGGGGGAGTGGGGGGTTTGGAATGGGTCGGGGGGGTGGGGGGTTTGGAATGGGGCGGGGGAGTCGGGGGGTTGGGGGGTTTGGAATGGGGTGGGGGAGTCGGGGGTTTGGAATGGGGCAGGGGAGACGGGGGGTGGGGGGTTTGGAATGGGGCGGGGGAGTCGGGGGGGTGGGGTGTTTGGAATGGGGCGGGGAGACGGGGGGTTGGTGGGTTTGGAATGGGGCGGGGGAGACGGGGGGGTGGGGGGTTTGGAATGGGGCGGGGGAGTCGGGGTTTTGGAATGGGGCGGGGGAGACGGGGGGTGGGGGGTTTGGAATGGGGTGGGGGAGTCGGGGGGTGGGGGGTTTGGAATGGGGCGGGGGGGGTGGGGGGTTTGGAATGGGGCGGGGGAGTGGGGGGTTTGGAATGGGGCGGGGGAGACGGGGGGGGTGGGGGGTTTGGAATGGGGCGGGGGGGTGGGGGGTTTGGAATGGGGCGGGGGAGTGGGGGGTTTGGAATGGGGCGGGGGAGACGGGGGGGTGGGGGGTTTGGAATGGGGCAGGGGAGTGGGGGGTTTGGAATGGGGCAGGGGAGTGGGGGGTTTGGAATGGGGCGGGAGAGTCGGGGGGGTGGGGGTTTGGAATGGGGCGGGGGGGTCGGGGGTTTGGAATGGGGCGGGGAGACGGGGGGTGGGGGGTTTGGAATGGGGCGGGGGAGTCGGGGGGGTGGGGGGTTTGGAATGGGGCGGGGGAGTCGGGGGGGTGGGGGGTTTGGAATGGGGCGGGGGAGTGGGGGGTTTGGAATGGGGCGGGGGAGTGGGGGGTTTGGAATGGGGCGGGGGAGTCGGGGGGGTGGGGGGTTTGGAATGGGGCGGGGGAGTCGGGGGGGTGGGGGGTTTGGAATGGGCCGGGGGAGTGGGGGGTTTGGAATGGGGCGGGGGAGACGGGGGTGGGGTGTTTGGAATGGGGCGGGGGAGTCGGGGGTTTGGAATTTGGTGGGGGAGTCGGGGGGGTGGGGGGTTTGGAATGGGGCGGGGGAGTGGGGGGTTTGGAATGGGGCGGGGGAGTGGGGGGTTTGGAATGGTGCGGGGGAGTCGGGGGGGTGGGGGGTTTGGAATGGGGCGGGGGAGTGGGGGGGTTGGAATGGGGCGGGGGAGTCGGGGGGGTGGGGGGTTTGGAATGGGGCGGGGGAGTCGGGGGTTTGGAATGGGGCGGGGGAGATGGGGGGTGGGGGCTTTGGAATGGGGCGGGGGAGATGGGGGGTGGGGGCTTTGGAATGGGGCGGGGGAGACGGGGGGTGGGGGGTTTGGAATGGGGCGGGGGAGACGGGGGGTGGGGGGTTTGGAATGGGGCGGGGGAGACGGGGGGGTGGGATGTTTGGAATGTATAAGTTATTGATGATTCTTTTTCATTGGTGTTTTGTATTCAAAATGTTGGGAACTGTTTGAGGGTGGGATAAGGGGATTGTTGGCTAGGGGATTGCCATTGTATTTGCTGTTATTGTTAACTGTTGTAAATATGATGAAAACATGAAAAAGGAGAATAAAAATATTTTAAAAAAATATTGACCCTTTGACTGTACTGAAACTCTGACAATGCGGCACACTCTCAGTACTGATCCTCTGACGGCACAGCACCCCCTCAGTACTGACCCTCTGAGAGTCCAGCACCCCCTCAGTACTGACCCCTCTGACAGTGTGATACTCCCTCAGTACTGATCCTCTGACAGCGCAGCCCTCCCTCAGTACTGACCCTCTGACAGCGCAGCACTCCCTCAGTACTGACCCTCTGACAGTGCAGCCCTCCCTCAGTACTGACCCTCTGACAGTGCAGCACTCCCTCAGTACTGATCCTCTGACAGTGTGACATTCCCTCAGTACTGACCCTCTGACAGTGTGACACGCCCTCAGTACTGACCCTCTGACAGCGCAGCACTCCCTCAGTACTGACCCCCTGACAATGCGGCACTCCCTCAGTACTGACCCTCTGACAGTGTGACACACCCTCAGTACTGACCCTCTGACAGCGCAGCACTCCCTCAGTACTGACCCTCTGACAGTGCGGCGCTCCCTCAGTACTGACCCTCTGACAGTGCAGCACTCCCTCAGTACTGATCCTCTGACAGTGCAGCACTCCCTCAGTACTGACCCTCTGACAGTACAGCACTCCCTCAGTACTGATCCTCTGACAGTGTGACATTCCCTCAGTACTGACCCTCTGACAGTGCGGCGCTCCCTCAGTACTGACCCTCTGACAGTGCAGCACTCCCTCAGTACTGATCCTCTGACAGTGCAGCACTCCCTCAGTACTGACCCTCTGACAGTACAGCACTCCCTCAGTACTGACACTCTGACAGTGCGGCGCTCCCTCAGTACTGACCCTCTGACAGTACAGCACTCCCTCAGTACTGACCCTCTGACAGTGCGGCGCTCCCTCAGTACTGACCCTCTGACAGTGCGGCGCTCCCTCAGTACTGACCCTCTGACAGTGCAGCACTCCCTCAGTACTGACCCTCTGACAGTGCGGCCCTCTCTCAGTACTGACCCTCTGACAGTGCGGCGCTCCCTCAGTACTGACCCTCTGACAATGCGGCACTCCCTCAGTACTGACCCTCTGACAGTGCAGCGCTCCCTCAGTACTGACCCTCTGACAGCATAGCACTCCCTCAGTTTGACCGTCTGACAGTGCGGTATTCCGTCAGTACTGACCCTCTGGCAGCGTAGCACTCCCTCAGTAACGACCCTCTAATACGCAGCACTCCCTTTGACTGTCTGGCACTTCCTCAGTACTGACCCTGCAACAGTGCCACGCTCCCTAGGTACTGACCCATGTAGCCATCTGGGATGGCCACTTATAAAGGATCCTGGGAAATATGGCCACCTGCAAAGGACCATGGGAAATACGGTCAACCAAGGACTCAGGTGCTCAGAGCTTATGTATATTGGCAACCCAGATAACTAGATGCGATCGAAACCCCCAGCTACTTTGCATTCTAATGGCCCATTTCCCCAGAACAAAAGACCTGTACTCAGGTAACAGAAACAGAAACAGACTCATCGGCGCCACTCCCTTTGCTCAGGGACCCCAAAAGGCCAAGGTCAATGATCGCTCAGGACACGCCCTGCCATCAAGGCACCCGCCCCTTTATTGGCCAAAATCAAAGGCAGTAATCAAAGCCGAATTATTGGGTCCAAAGCTAAGGATCGCCTAACAGAGCGCGAAACCCTGGAAGGATAAAGACAGACACTGTCATGTGTTCAGTCTCTCTTGGCCCCGACCTACGCCTAAAACCAAGTGTATCATTACGACCAGAAGACAAGTTCAAGACCAACAATCGCTACCAGACGGATGAGCCCAGCAGAAACGAAGTCAGTTCTTCAGACCCAGCCACACAAGATCCGAACAAAGGCCTTGTTCCTCTGCATAAAGCCGGGTGCCTGAAGGTAAGTACAGGTTGTTGTAGTGTTTGGTGTAATTTAGCTTGTAGTGTTTTATGTTGCATGTCGAAGTAATTCTTGTGTGTAAATAAAGTATCATTGAACTTGAACTAACTAACTGGTTTGATCTTTGATCGAAATCCGGTAAAACCTTGAGATGGTATCATTTGATACCTAGCGACTCTGAAAAGCAATACCATCATTGATAACTGTCATATCAGAACTTCCGGTGGCGACTATGAGGGAGTAGGTCGCACATTTGGTGGCTCCTGTTTTGGTCGGACTTTTGGACCTTTTCTCCCGACTGTTTTGCGCTTTTGAGTGCGGAACTGGAAAACAATAGTCCTCAGGCACAGGACCCATACAGAGTTGTATGGACTTAAGAAGCCGGAGGGACCATAAACAACAGAAGAAGTGGTCAAACAAGGGCACAGTGGAGGCTGTGAGAGATACCAATATGGCCGGGGTCCAGAGCAAGGAGCCAACAGCCCAGCCTACAACGGAGCAGGAGCTGCAGGCCATGCAGGAGGGCTTTTTAGCTCTGAAGCGTGATAACTTGGAGCCGCTCCAGAAATCGATGGACCGATTGGAAAAAAGGCCGGATTATCAGGCTGAGAAGCTCCAGAAGCTGGGGAAGACGGTGGAGGAGCAGGCAGACTTTCAAACGGTGGCGAATGTGGAGATTCGGAGGTTGAAGGATCAGCAAAAAATGCTTCTGGAAAGGCTGGAGGACCTGGACAACAGATCTCGCTGGCAGAATGTAAGAATTGTTGGCCTCCCGGAGGGGGCTGAGGGGCTGGATGCCGCAGCGTATGTGGAGGGTATGTTTCAGAAGCTGCTGGGGAATGAGGTGTTCCCGCGCCCGCCGGTGGTGGACGGGGCACACAGAGCGCAGGTGAGGCAGCCGCGACGAGTGGGTCCCGCACGAGACTCTGCCTCTTGCCTCGTTAAAAACCCTGACCAGCATCGGCCCCACTATCCAGCAAACTTTTTGTAAAACTCCACTGGATACCCATCCGGCCCCGGGGCTTTACCCGACTGCATGACCTTCAGGCCCCCCAGTACCCTGGCGATGTCGCAGGCCACTATTTTGCTTATTCTGAAACAGGATAAAGACCCGGAGACCTGTGTGTCTTATAGGCCGATCTCTTTGATCAACGCAGACGCTAAGTTACTGGCCAAGATCTTGCCGACTAGAATTGAGGACTGTGTACCGGGCGTAATTGCGGAGGACCAAAATGGGTTCGTAAAGCGTAGGCAGCTGGCGGCCAATCTAAGAAGGCTGCTTAAAGTGATCATGATGCCCCCGGAGAGCAGGGAGGCAGAGATAGTGGTAGCTATGGATGCGGAAAAGGCTTTCGACCGGGTCGAGTGGGACTATCTGTGGGAGGTGCTGGGGAGGTTTGGGTTCGGGGAGGGGTTCATTGACTGGGTTAGGCTGTTATACCAGGCCCCAGAGGCTAGTGTAAGGATGAACAGGACAACATCAGATTACTTCAGACTGCAACGCACGACAAGACAGGGTTGCCCTCTCTCCCCACTGCTGTTTGCGCTGGCCATAGAGCCCCTGGTAATTACTCGGAGAGCTTCACAGGGCTGGAAAGGGCTGGTCCGGGGGGAGTGGAACATAAAGTCTCGTTATACACGGATGACCTGCTGTTATATGTGTCAGACCCAATGGCAGGGATGGACGGTATCATGGAAATCCTGAGAGAATTTGGCCGGTTTTCAAGATATAAATTGAACATTGGTAAGAGCGAGTTGTTTGTAATTCAGGCGAGGGGGCAGTGAGTAAGCTGAAGGGGTTGCCGTTCAGGCTGGTAGGAGAAAGCTTCAGATTCTTGGGGATACAGGTGGCATGGGACTGGGGCAGGTTGCATGAGCTCAACCTGTCCCGATTGGTGGAACGAGTGGGGAGGAGGTTCTGAGCTGGGATGTGCTCCCGCTGTCATTGGCGGGAGGGTGCAGACTGTTAAGATGACGATTCTCCCGAGATTCTTGTTCATATTTCAGTGTCTCCCCATTTTCATCCCGAGGTCCTTCTTTAAGAGGCTGAAAAGAATTATCCTGGGATTTGTCTGGGCGGGGAAGTCCCCACAGGTGAAGAGGGTGATGCTCGAAAGGAGCAGAGGGGAGGGGGGCTGGCATTGCCGAACTTTAGCAACTACTACTGGGCGGCCAACATAGTGATGATAAGGAAATGGATGGTGGGCACGGGGTCGGTTTGGGAGTGGATGGAAGCTGCTTCGTGCAGGGGCACCAGTTTGGCGGCCCTGGTTACAGAGCCTCTGCCGCTCCCCCCAGTACGGTGCTCCACCAGCCCTATAGTGGTGGCGGCTTTGCGGACCTGGGGCCAGTGGAGGAGGCATATAGTGGAAGTGGGAGCATCAGTGTGGACCCCGATCTGCGACAATCACCGATTTGCCCCGGAGAACATGGATGGTGGGTATTGACTGTGGCGGAGGGCGGGGATTGTGAGGATGGGGGATCTGTTCCTGGAAGGGAGCTTTCCGAGCAAGAGGGAGCTGGAGGAGAAGTTTGGGCTGATGGGAGTGAATAACTTTAGATACTTACAGGTGAGGGATTTTGCGCGCAGACTGGTGCCGTCCTTCCCATGCCTCCCGCCGAAGGGGAGGCAGGACAGGGTAGTTTCTCGGGGAGAGGTAGGTGAGGGTAGAGTCTCAGATATTTACAAAGAACTAATGGGAGCAGAGGATACACAGACTGAGGACATGAAGCTTAAATGGGAAGAGGAGCTTGGCGGGGGGGGGGGGGGGGGGATGGAGGATGGTATATGGGCAGAAGCTCTGGGCAGATTAAACACGACCGCAATATGCGCCAGACTCAGTCTGATGAAGTTTAAGGTCGTGCACGGGCCCACATGGCGGTGGCCCGGATGAGTAAATTCTTCGGGTTGGAGGACAAGTGTGCCAGATGCGCCAGCTAATCACATGCACATGTTCTGGTCGTGCCCTAGACTCAGGGAGCACTGGCAGGGATTCGCGGACATCATGTCCCAGGTTTTGAAAACTGTGGTGGTAATGAGTCTTAAGGTGGCAATCTTTGGGGTGTCGGAGGACCCGGGAGTCCAGGAGGAGAAGGAGGCCGATGTCTTCCCTTGGCATGAAGGGAAAGTGAAAGCGAGAGGGAGCAGGGAGTTAAATGGCAAGATACGCAGGAGGATAACATGTAGGCAGGTGGATTTAAGCTTGAGGCAGACTAGGAATGCAACAAAAAGGAAGGATAACTTTGGACATCTTAGGACTTCCAATATCTGTACTGATAAGAAAGTTAACATTAAGGCACTTTACCTGAATGCTCGTAGCATTTGTAACAAAGTAGATGAACTAATGGCACAGATCATCGTGAATGATTATGATGTGGTAGGCATCACAGAGACATGGCTGCAGGGGGTTCAGGACTGGCAGTTAAACATCCAAGGATATACAACCTATCGAAAAGACAGGGAGGTGGGCCGAGGGGGTGGGGTTGCCTTGTTAGTTAAGAACAAAATTAAATCTATGGCACTAAACGACATAGGGTCGGATGATGTGGAGTCTGTGTGGGTAGAATTGAGGAACCACAAAGGCAAAAAAACCATAATGGGAGTTATGTACAGACCTCCTAACAGTGGTCAGGACCAGGGGCGCAACATGTACCGGGAAATAGAAAAGGCATGTCAGAAAGGCAAGGTCACAGTGATCATGGGGGACTTCAATATGCAGGTGGATTGGGTAAATAATGTAGCCAGTGGATCCAAAGAAAAGGAATTCATGGAATGCTTACAAGATGGCTTTTTGGAACAGCTTGTCATGGAGCCCACAAGGGAGCAGGCTATTCTGGACCTAGTGCTATGTAATGAACCAGACTTTATTAAAGATCTTAAAGTAAGGGAACACTTAGGAAGCAGCGATCATAATATGGTTGAGTTCAGTCTGCAGTTTGAAAGAGAGAAGGCAAAATCGGATGTAATGGTGTTACAGTTAAATAAAGGTAATTACGAGGGCATGAGAGAGGAACTGGCGAAAATCAACTGGAAGCAGACCCTAGCAGGGAAGACAGTAGAGCAAAAATGGCAGGAGTTTGTATGCATAATTGAGGACACTGTACAGAGGTTCATCCCCAAGAAAAGAAAGATTATCCAGGGAGGGATTAGACAGCCATGGCTGACAAAGGAGGTCAGGAAATGTATCAAAGAAAAAGAGAGATCCTATAAAGTGGCCAAAAGCACCGGGAAATCAGAAGATTGGGAAGGCTACAAAACAAACAGAGGTTAACAAAGAGACAAATAAGGAAGGAGAGGATCAAATATGAAGGCAGGCTAGCCAGTAATATAAGAAATGATAGTAAAAGTTTCTTTCAATACATAAGAAACAAACGTCAGGCCAAAGTAGACATTGGGCCAATTCAAACTGATTCCGGAAGGCTAGTGATGGGAGATGAGGAAATGGCTGGAGAACTTAATAAGTACTTTGCGTCTGTCTTCACAGTGGAAGACGTTAGTAATATCCCAAAAATTATAAAGGGTCAGGGGGCTGAGTTGAGTATGGTTGCCATTACAAAAGAGATGGTGCTAAAAAAGCTAAAAGGTCTTAAAATTGACAAATCTCCTGGCCCCGATGGGCTACATCCTAGAGTTCTGAGGGAGGTGGCTGAAGAAATAGCGGAAGCGTTGGTTGAGATCTTTCAAAAATCACTGGAGTCAGGGAAAGTCCCGGACGATTGGAAGATCGCTGTTGTAACCCCCTTGTTCAAGAAAGGATCAAGACAAAAGATGGAAAATTATAGGCCAATTAGCCTAACCTCGGTTGTTGGTAAAATTCTAGAATCGATCGTTAAGGATGAGATTTCTAATTTCTTGGAAGAGCAGGGTCGGATTAGAACAAGTCAACATGGATTTAGTAAGGGGAGGTCGTGCCTGACGAACCTGTTAGAATTCTTTGAGGAGGTGACAAGTAGGTTAGACCAGGGAAACCCAGTGGATGTGGTCTATCTGGATTTCCAAAAGGCCTTTGATAAGGTGCCACACAGGAGGCTGCTGAGTAAGGTGAGGGCCCATGGTGTTCGAGGTGAGCTACTGGCATGGGTTGAGGATTGGCTGTCTGACAGAAGGCAGAGAGTTGGGATAAAGGTTCTTTTTCGGAATGGCAGCCGGTGACCAGCGGTGTCCCACAGGGTTCAGTGTTGGGGCCGCAGCTGTTCACCATATATATTAATGATCTGGATGAAGGGACTGGGGGCATTCTAGCGAAGTTTGCTGATGATACGAAGTTAGGTGGTCAGGCAGGTAGTGCTGAGGAAGTGGGGAGGCTGCAGAAGGATCTAGACAGTTTGGGAGAGTGGTGCAGGAAATGGCTGATGCATTTCAACGTGAGAAAATGTGAGGTCTTGCACTTTGGAAAAAAGAATCCAAGCATAGACTACTTTCTAAACGGTGAGAAAATTCATAATGCCAAAGTACAAAGGGATCTGGGAGTGCTAGTCGAGGATTCCCTAAAGGTAAACATGCAGGTTGAATCCGTGATTAAGAAAGCGAATGCTATGTTGTCATTTATCTCAAGAGGGTTGGAATATAAAAGCAGTGATGTGCTACTGAGCCTTTATAAGGCTCTGGTTAGGCCCCATTTGGAGTACTGTGTCCAGTTTTGGGCCCCACATCTCAGGAAGGACATACTGGCACTGGAGCGTGTCCAGCGGAGATTCACACGGATGATCCCTGGAATGGCGGGTCTAGCATATGAGGAACGGCTGGCGTTCCTGGGATTGTATTCATTGGAGTTCAGAAGGTTAAGGGGAGATCTAATAGAAACTTACAAGATAATACATGGCTTAGAAAGGATGGACGCAAAGAAACTGTTTCCGTTAGGCGAGGAGTCGAGGACCCGTGGGCACAGCCTTAGAATTAGAGGGGGTAAATTCAAAACAGAAATGCGGAGACATTTCTTCAGCCAGAGAGTGGTGGGCCTGTGGAATTCATTGCCGCAGAGTGCAGTGGAGGCCGGGACGCTAAATGGCTTCAAGGCAGAGATAGATAAATTCTTGATGTCGCGAGGAATTAAGGGCTATGGGGAGAATGCTGGGAGGTGGAGTTGAAATGCCCATCAGCCATGATTGAATGGCGGAGTGGACTCGATGGGCCGAATGGCCTTACTTCCACTCCTATGTCTTATGGTCTTATGGTCTTATGGTCTTGGCCTTTGCTTCCCCGGTAGCCCGGCGACAAATACTGTTGGCATGGAGGGACTCAAAGCCCCCGAAGACCGAAGCATGGCTATCGGACATGGCGAGCTTTCGCGGTCTAGAAAAGGTTAAGTTCGCCTTGAGAGGTTCACTATCGGGGTTCGCCCAGAGATGGCAGCCATTCATTGACTTCTTCGCGGAGAATTAATCGTCAGCAGGGGGGGGGGGGGGGGTAGTGTAGAGTAGGGGGTGGTTTAGACAGGTCCTTGCGAGAATGGAGGTGTGGTTTGCACTCCGTGTTATTTACTTTTCCTTTTGTACAGTACTATACAATATCATTGTTTTATATGCCAAAAATACCTCAATAAAATTATTTTAAAAAATAATTGTCATACCAGTATCCAGTTAAAAAGAGCAACATTATAGGCGTCTCTGGTGCAAATTGGCAACATTATTGGCGACATCTGATGGGACTCGACCTCAAAGTGATTTTGTCACTCCGAGAGAACCCACAAAACTTTGCATTCGAAACCCAATTGGGAAAAGTAAAAGAAACCACAAGTTTTAGTCCCGTATCGATCAAATCTCCAAGATTTGGAAGTGTATATTAACTTGCATGCGTACTAACAGGGATATAAGTTAAACTCGCTAGATTTTGTTGAGTAAAACTATCGGGAGTATTGTGAACCGGAAAATAGCCTAGGCCATACCCGCTGTTCGAATCGCCGCCTTATTCCCCCGTCCCAAATTAACGGTAGGAACAGAGATAATAGAAGCAATGGCAGCAAAGGCAATGGAACGCCAAATGAACCCGCAGGAACCCGAGGTCGCAGTGACCAGTAGAGCAGTGCCCCATATGGGAAGAGGAATTGAGAAAGTATTTGAAGGGGAAAGGATGGCCCCTTTGGTCCCAGTTTTGTTCAAATGAAGAGTCAGGTCCAGGAAGCAATGGACAAACCTGGTGGGACAACCTAGCCGAGGTACATAAAAAGAATGCAGTGAAAGTTCATAAACCGATGGCAATCGTGTCCTGTTTGGCACAATTGCGAGGCACAGAGGAGGTCGTGAGGTCGCTCTGCAGACAGCTAGTTCAGAAAGAGGAGAAGAATGAGGGAAATTTTAGTGAATGTGAGAAAATTAATGAGCAACTTCGGGAACAGTTGGCAGCTAAAGATAAAGAGATGGCTGATGTCAAACGGGCACACCAATCTTGTATAGTTCACCTTATCAGCTTTCAGACCCAGTACGATAAGGCCTACCAAGATACACAGCGTGCAATTTTGATACTAGAAGAGATGGAACAGCAGGTAGAACAGCTAAAGAAACAATGCGCAGATTTGAAGGAAGCTTTACGAGCGCTCCATAGTTCCACAATGGAACAAAGACAGAGTACAGTAGACCATGCAAAATGTAGGCTACAAATTGCTAAGTTACAGACACTGCTTTCAGTGCAAAACGGCTTCAGAGATGCCTTTGGACCGAATTTAGATCAGGAGAATGGTCCCAGTTGACAAGAACTAAATGAAACCGCCCATAGATATGTGGAGGACACAGAAAAACAGAATAGAGCGCCCCCCCCCCCCCCCCCCCCAGGCCCCAAAAAGGAAAGCAGCCGCATCACCGACTGCACAGGCAGCACACACCCCCATGAATCCAGTCACCACACAGCGCACGTCAGAGGATCGCGAGGAGCCCGATTTCGTTTACACCACCCCACTAACCATCACCCAACTGGGTGATGCCTGCGCCAATATTGAACCATTTGAACCCACAGCAGACCCGCATAGTTTCTTTGAGAGAGTATGACAGCAAACAGTTATGTACGGTATGGACGCACCGGAGGAAATTAAGCTTATAGTCATGAGCCTTGACCCGTCCGTTAGCTCAGCTTAACCAGAACCCCAGAATGTAGGAGGAGGAAGTCTCCAGGAGATGAAGGCAACTATCTTAGACGCGATTAGATACAGTAAGAAGTCTTACACCAGTTTAAAGTCCAACAGGTTTGTTTCAAACACTAGCTTTCGGAGCACTGCTCCTTCCTCAGGCGATTGGATATAACAGAGGAGATCCCGTAGAAGGTTTGAACTGATGTAGACAAAAGAAGGGAGAGCATCGACTGCATACGCAGGGCGCCTTTGGATCCATTTTAAATCGGTATTTGGGGAATTGAACCGCACAAACTGAGATAACGACAACACAACTAAATGGACTCGTACTTTAGTCTCCCATGCCACAGAAGCAGGTCAAAAAGCCTGTGCAAATTACAACCCCGCAAACGCCACACATAATGAAGTTTGGCTTTTTAAGAGACTCCAGAGCTTGGGAACAATCCCTACATAGAAAGGCAGATCAGGAGAAGGCAGAAGCGAATATGAACCCAGTCAGGACTATTCAGGATCCCGCATGGGTAAATGAGGGTCAGCACCGCAGAGCACAGGCATCATGAGGTTGCTATAATTATGGACAAAAGGGACATTACACCTTCAAAAGGTGGGGACAGAGGACGGAGGGACACTGACAATCAGGGACCTATCCACGGATGGCAGGATTGCAACAATTGACGAACTGACAGAGAAATTCCAGCGAGCCAGGGAGAACGAACTAAGGTACCTACAACTCAAAAACTTCCTGCGAAAGGAGACAAGGACGTACCCACAACCGCCACGACAGACATTACTGGAAGAGTTACTGGACGCAAGCATACTAGAGAAAGGAAACTGTAGTGACATGTATGACCGACTGGTAGAAAGGGCCGACACCATACTGGACACAACAAGAAGGAAATGGGAGGAGGATCTGGGGATCGAAATAGGGTGGGGACTCTGGAGCGAAGCACTGCATAGGGTCAACTCCATCTCCAAGTGCGCAAGGCTCAGCCTGCCGCAACTAAAAGTGGTACATAGAGCCCACTTAACAAGAACCCGTATGAGTAGGTTCTTCCCGGAGGTGGAGGATAGATGTGAAAGGTGCCAAGGAGGCTCGGCCAACCACGCCCACATGGTCTTGCCCCAGACTTGCAGGGTACTGGACAGCCTTCTTCGAGGCAATGTCCAAAGTGGTGGGGATGAGGAGGGAGCCATGCCCGATAGTGGCGGTCTTCGGGGTTTCAGACCAGCCAGATCTATTCCTGGGTAGGAGGGCGGACGCCCTTGCCTTTGCCTCCCTGATCGCCCGCCGTAGAATCCTGTTCGGCTGGCGGTCAGCAGTACCACCCAAAGCTGCAGACTGGCTGACCGACCTCTCGGAATCTCTCCAAATGGAGAAAATCAAATTCACCATCTGAGGATCAGACGACGGCTTCCACAGAACGTGGGAGTCATTCACTCAATTGTTCCGGGACCTGTTTGTGGCCAACGAACAAGCAGAAGAATAGCCAGGTAGCCAAGAACCAGGGAAAGTAGCCAAAGCATGAGAGGGAGAGATAGACGGGGGGGGGGGGGGGGGGGGGGGGGGGGGGGGGGGGAGAGAGGAGGAGACAGGGAACAATAGAGGAGAGCCAGGGAGGGGCGGGGGAGAGGCAAGGAAAAGTTAACAAACTTGGCATCCACAGGAACAGAGAAATAGGAGAATACAGGTGGAAGACGGCAGGGCCGGCTGAAGCAGAAGTGAGCACGAGACAACAACGGCAGTGAAATCCGTCCGGGAGAAGCATGGGACAATACCAGCACCAGACCCATTCAAGTATTGGCCTCCGTAATTGTCTCTCCGGCACCCAAATGTATATCTATCACCCCCCCCCCCCCCAGTCTCCGCCCCCCCACCCCACAAACAGATGACTACTTGTGTGTAAATAATTTTGCCAAGTGTACAGAGTTTCTGTTGTTGGGCGGGTGCATAATACCCTACCAGTTACTTCATTTGATTTTGTATTTCTCTCGTGTTGTTACTTTTTTTTTGCTTTTGTGATTTGAGTGTGTGTGCCCTTCACTTCTAAATATATATGTATATATATATGATATACTGTGTACATAATGGCAAATATACTTTGTTCAAAAACCCAATAAAAACATTTATTAAAAAAAGGGACATTACCCGCGAACCTGCAACAGAACCAGCAATCGAACGCCCCACCTAGGAACAATGTTAGGCCCATACATAGCATTAGTGCCTGATCAGATAATGCAGTGATTAATAGCACAGATTGATGGTATTTGGACTCCCCAACTTCGATCTGCGACACACTCTGGGACAAATCAAGCAGACCAGTACTCACAGGCACAGTCCGGGGACACCCAGTAGAGTTCCTATGGGACACAGGAGGGTCCCGCACCACTTTAAACTCCTTCAAAATGTTTCAGCGCGACAAATGGCCCACCACAGACACCATCACTCTCAGTGGATTTACAGGACATGTACAACAGGGATACTCAACAGTAGATATTCAAATCGGCAACATAAACACCAAGCACCCCGTTGTTTTAGTGGACTTGCCCCAAACAGCAGAGCACATTTTAGGAATCGACTTTATGAGCTCACACAACCTTTCCTTTGACCCCGTGAATAAGTGTGTATGGAAAATGGCCGAACAGCAAGTGCCCCCGCCACATTCACAGTAGGAGACTACGAACATAGAATATGCTCAGTAAGCGACTACTGGTTTGATCCGCAAGCCATTAGTACGGATAAGACAATTAGAGAGGTCCTAAGAAAATATAAAGCATCCTTCACCCAGTACGATTGTGGAAAAATTCCGGGAACAGTCACAATTATAGGTCCCGATCACAAGCCCCAGAAGCAATACGGTTTCCCACAGCAAGCCAAGGGTGAGATTGCAAAAGGTATCAATAGCGTACTAGATCAAGGAGTAATTCGGCCTGTAGCCTCAACAAACAATGCCCCAATTTGACCCGTAAAGAAACCCGACTGTTCATGGAGATCGACCATTGACTACCGAGAGTTCAAAAGGTCACTTCATCAGCAGCCCCCACCATTGCCATGAGTCCCGAAACCTGAAGCAGGGAGGAATGCTAAGTACTATCCTGTGCTGGACATTAGCAATGGCTTTTGGTCCATTCCCTGAGATAAGGCCTGTCAATACAAGTTTGCGTTCACGTTTCAAGGACAACCTCCTGCAAGGTTTCCACAACTCTCCCTCCATCTTTCACTGACAATTGGCCAACTGACTTTCCAAATTTTCCCGACCCGAATGCCTTATTCAGTATGTGGACGACTTACTACTACAGACGGACACAAAAGAAGAGCATGTCAAGCTTCTTTCCGAATTGCTAGGTCTCTTACAATCAATTGGGTGCAAAGTCCAGATCCTGAAAGAAAAGGTCCTTTACTTAGGTACCATTATCACATACGGGAAAAGAGAGGTCAAACAGAAACGGTTTGGATCAATAGTTAAATTGCCCCTGCCCCACAATGTCACTGCAGTCCGATCATTCTTAGTATTAGTTGGGTATTGTAGGAACCATATAGATGGTTTTGCCACAAAAGCAGTCCCACTTTCAGAACTCCTTAAAAAGAACTCCCCATGGGAATGGCTTCCTCAGCACACGGCGCCATCGATGAATTAAAACACACCCAAGGCACAGCCCTCGCTTTGCAGGTACCAGACCCAGACTCTCCCTATGCCATAGAAGTGGCGACCACCGACCGAACCCTCTCTGCAGTACTACTACAGGAAAGACCTGACCGTTTAGGATCTGTAGCCTATGCCTCATGAGTTTTGGATCCCGTGGAGCAAGGATTTTCAGCCTGCGAACGGCACTTGCTCGCAGTCTTTTGGGCAGTTCAACAGGCATATATCACAGGCCTCAACCCCGTAACCATTTTAACCGAGCACACCCCAATGCAGCTACTGTTAGATGGTAGGTTAAAGGACGGTTCAGTTAGCCAGATCAGAGCAGCTTGCTGGACACTGTTATTACAAGGAAGGGACATCACAGTTAAACGGACAAAGACCCATACATTTTTAGCGGACAACTTGCAGCATGAAGGAACCCCACATGAGTGCCAGATCATTGCAGCCAAACACCATACAGGACCCTTTATTCAGAAATCACTACCCACACGAGCAGGCATCAGAACACAGAATCCCCCGACCACGGATAACTCTTTAAAAATTTATGTAGATGATTCCTCCACCATTGACAATGGAAAAAGAATAACAGGATGCGGTATTTATGTGGAAGACATGCAGGGACGCGCATTAGAGGACATATCTTTACAACTACCAGGCCACTTAGGATCACAAGCAGCCTAATTAGCAGCAATAGCATATGTAGTGCAGCACCCAGATTCTTTCCCGACCCCCGCAGATATATATTCGGACAATTTATATGCCTGCAATAGTTTGACAGAGTTCCTGCCCCTGTGGGAATCTAGAGGATTCATATCCGCTGATGGTAAACCCCTAACCTCAGTCCCATTATTGAAGCATATTCTTGAGACAGCAAAAGAGCCCATATATGGCATAATCAAAGTCAGAAGCCATCATCATTCCTCCCCACCCGGTAATGTAAAGGCAGACACCCTAGCAAAGGCAGGATCATGATATGGTCACTTTTGGAAACCCCCCCGAGAGTGAACTAATATACACAGTCCAGGTTTCACAGACCAATAACGAAGATTTAGCCCATGCCCAAAGGGCAGACAACACTCTTAAGCAAGTTTTAGACGGAAACTACCCAGCCCTCTATGAAAAATTCAAGGACTCACTGACGGTACAGGACAATATAATTTCAAAGAATGGAATTTATGTGGTCCCCACCCAGGACAGAAATCAGTTAATTTGCCAGTTTCATGACGGACACGGACATCAGGGGATAGAAACCACCATTGCCCACTTAAGACCTTTGTGCTGGTGGCCTGATTTAAAAGCAGACGTCACGCATTATGTTGAGAATTGTTTAATCTGCGCACAGAATAATCCTGAAAGGTAGTCCAGGAAAGGAAAATTAAGACACACCCGACCTGTTAATGGCCCATGAACGAATTTACAGCTCGATTACATTGGTTCCCTCCCCCCATGCAGAAATGGTTTTAAATATGTGTTGGTAGTAATTGACACCTTCACAAATTGGGTGGAAACATTTCCCTCCAGGACAAACATGGCTAAGGCAACAGCCAAGATCTTAACACAGTAGATATTTACATGCTGGGGGCTACACCGCAGCATTGAATCAGACCAAGGTTCCCATTTCACCGGCAGAGTAATGCAGAATGTCCCAATGATTTTTGGAATAAAACAAAAATTCCACATTGCTTATCACCCCCAATCCAGCGGTATTGTGGAACGTATGAATCGGACCCTGAAAGCGACTACTTTTGGAAAATGGTACAACAGCATAACACCACATGAGACACAGTTCTCCCATTCGCTCTTATGTTTATTTGGAACACAGTATCAAGTTCCACAGGATTCACCCGCCACACCCTCATGACCGGACGACCCATGAAAGGAACTGAATATTTATTAGGACTTGATTTGGCCAGCCCCACAGTCACCGCCCTCACCCACGAAAAAGCAGTCCAACAACTCACGGAAAATATTAAAGCAGCCCAGCTCGCTGCAGCTGTCTGACTAGGCGCTAGGAAAAAGCAGAGTAAGGCCTGCTTTGATAAAAGAGCCCACCCAGTAGAATATACAGTTGGTCAGCAAGTGATGGTTTCCCTGTATAATCCCAGTTCGTTCCTCACCCCTAAATTTGCAGGACCATGTCATAATATCCACTCATGTATATAATGAGATGCAAACAGGCAGTGATTGACACACAGGATGACCAATGAACACACAACAGAGAACAAGCAATCAGCAGACAGGACACCATCACTAGGGGGCTGGTTTAGCTAGGGGCTGGTTTAGCTCACTCGGCTAAATCGCTGGCTTTTAAAGCAGACCAAGCAGGCCAGCAGCACGGTTCGATTCCCGTACCAGCCTCCCTGGACAGGCGCCGGAATGTGGCGACTAGGGGCTTTTCACAGTAACTTCATTGAAGCCTACTCGTGACAATAAGCGATTTTCTTTTTCACTAGAAAGCCCACAGGACATTAAGACTCTCCCTCTCTCAAGACACAGCTACTGAGACAGTCAGAGTGCACAAGCTAGTGAGCACTATTACCATGCGGTAGCGTGTAAGTCTGGTCAAGCCAGTAAGAGGTCATCAGTTGGATTAGTAGAGTGTCAACCCACAGCTGAACATGTTCAGCAGTCCACTAATTAAATAAAACAGTGTTGGATCATCTCTTGTGTCAGACGTCTGTTTCTAGCTTCACTGCATCCAGTTGCAGTCAACATCGAACCAACCTGCCTAACACATCAGACCCTACTCTATTTCAGATAAAGTGAGCACCTGTGTGTACAAAATAACGTATCCCAATGGAAAAAACAGGTTGGTTCCATATCAACCAGCTTAAAAAGTTTATGGAACCCAATGTTGCCACTCCCACCACGTCTCCCTAGCAATGGCAGATGATTCCGCCAGCCCCCCACCCCAGCCAGGACAGCACGTCCACAGACCCGACCTTGTCTCTGCCCACAGGTACATCTTGCCACCTTGAGCTTGATTCGGACGACAGCGATAGCCCCTGGAACCACGACATGTTTGGCCGCCTGTACCCCCTTTCACTGCCACAGCCAGAGCCCCCGCCCGACAACAGAAATTTGCCGTTTGCAGCTACCGCCCCTGATGATAAATGAACCCCTCATTGGCACCGCGACAACTCTTGTCGATTAGAAAGGAATGACGATTCGGATCCCACGACGGCCCATGCGGCCACGGCGCAGAAACAACAGACACGAGTTTGGCAACCGGGAGATGGAGATGACTCAGAGTCTGACTCCCGTTACGGTAACCCTTTCACGACGCTATTTGATATGGAACCCTGAGGTGTCCAGATGATGAGAAAAAGTAACCGCATGTGAATTACAGTGTCCTATTTCCTGATGGAACCTGCCCGCTTTCTTTCTTTCTTATTGCTACATGGTTTTAATTAATGTCAGCCAGTTACAAAATTTCTTGATACAGTCATGGTTATCCTTCAGACGCCATTTACTGCCCAATGACCATTAAACGAACAAATTGTTGGATCCCATATGTTACAAATTCTTTCCGCTCATTCAGTCACCCAGGTTGTAAGCAACGGCACTAATCCCCCCTCCTGATGACCCCCAATGCATCCGGGCAGCCAAGCTCGGGTAGTGGAGCAATGGCACTGATCACCGCCCTACCTGGGGAATCCCACCTATTCTTGTCCTGCCGCGGCCCACACGCACCTCATGCTTTGATCACTTCAAGTGATCTGGAATGGTTTTTTACACTCCTTACTGTCCTTGGCAGGTCTTTGTTTCCCCTTATCTGCTCTTTCGTGTGGTTTAAAGAATGCTTTTTGCCACAGCCTGCACACTCAACTCTTTACCTTCCGCGACTCTTTGGTCGTTACCCCAACTGCTATTTACATGTTTGACACACTTGGTTGTTACACATTTGCTGCTATACGTGAACTACCTCTGGACCCTGGACAGAGAAATTGTCCGCCCACTTACCGCATCGACCACAAGCTCCGGGATTCCTTGCACTTAAACAGAAGTTTTTTTTCCGCATGTCTCGTCTCTAAAATGGTTATTTAAAAAAAAACTGAGGGAGTCACACGTGATGACAATTCTAATTGAAGTTGAAGAGAGAAAGACAAACAAAACGAGATGTTAACCAACGATAATAACAGATATTATGTTTGCATCCTCAGGAATATACGAAGAACGAAGAACAAAAAGACAAGATGAAGACAGGACTGATGACCTCCATTGTGATCATCGCTGGATTCCTACAACTGCGCGCGCTGACAGCCTTTGTACCCCACACCACACCGTCCCCGGACATGGCCACACAATATGAGACCCCTAGCCCGGACACCACATCTCACATGAGAATAAACACTGATACCCCCACATGGTGCGAAAACATTGTAAAATGGGCTTTCCTATACAGTAGAAGCCCTTTTGGTAATAGCAATACTCTGCAGTATCGTTCAGACATTTAGATTCCACAAATGATGAAGGAGAGCCTCCTGCTCCCTGATACACACACTCCGAGCCCCTTTCCTTGGACTCCAACAAACCCCACAAACCTTTTAAACCTTTTTTACTAACAAAATAAAAAGATTGTACTTCTTCTATGACTGTAATAGATTAAGTAGAGATGTGATGCTGCTGTTTATTTCTTTAAAATGTTTGTATTGTACATAAGTTCCTTTTTGATATTTGCCAGCAGCATGAGAGTTGCTTAGGTAATGATAGTTAGAGGTTCCCTTGTGTAAGTGAGTTAAATGTGTAATGATTAAATGCTTCATAGTGGCCCCTTAGAGTTTATGAATTTATGATGTGTTGATAAAATTAGGTAAATGCTCCAGAAACTTAGGACAGAGTAGTGTAGAACCTGTCCCTGACCAAGGGTAACCGGCACATCAAGGACGGCTGAGGATTAACAGTGTGATCCACCACGCTACGCGTTTAGGATCAAATGGACAGGATGTAGCCATCTGGGATGGTCACTTACAAAGAATCCTGGGAAATATGGCCACCTGCAAAGGACCATGGGAAATATGGTCAACCCAGGACTCAGACGCTCAGAGCTTATGTATATTGGCAACTCAGATAACTAGATGCTATCGAAACCCCCAGCTACTTTGCATTCTAATGGCCCATTTCCCCAGAACAAAAGACCTGTACTCAGGTAACAGATACAGAAACAGACTCATCGGCGCCACTCCCTTTGCTCAGGGACCCCAAAAGGCCAAGGTCAATGACCGCTCAGGACACGCCCTGCCATCAAGGCACCCGTCCTTTTATTGGCCAAAATCGAAGCCAAAATCAAAAGCTAAGGACCGCCCAAAAGAACGCAAAACCCCAGAAGGATGAAGAGAGACACTGCCATGCGTTCAGTCTCTCTTGGCCCTAGCGTCCATCTCTCTTGGCCCCGACCCTACGCCTAAAACCAAGTGTAGCATCACGACCAGAAGACAAGTTCAAGACCAACAATCGCTACCAGACGGATGAGCCCAGCAGAAACGAAGTCACTTCTCCAAACCCAGCCACGCAAGGTCTGAACAAAGGCCTTGTTCCTCTGCATAAAGCCGGGTGCCTGAAGGTAAGTACAGGTTGTTGTAGTGTTAGGTTTAGATTTAGCTTGTAGTGTTTTATGTTGCATGTCAAAGTAATTCTTGTGTGTAAATAAACTATCATTGAACTTGAACTAACTAACTGGTTGTTTGGTCTTTGATCGATATCCGGTAAAACCTTGTGGTGGTATCATTCGATACCTGGCGACTCTGAAAAGCAATACCATCATTAATAACTGTCATATCAGTATCCAGTTAAAAAGAGCACCACCCACTGACAGTGCGGTGCTCCCTCAGTACTGACCCTCTGACAGTGCAGCATTCCCTCAGTACTGACCCTCTGACAGTGCTGCCCTCCCTCGTATTGACCCTCTGACAGTGCGGCACTCCCTCAGTACTGACCCTTTGACAGTGCGGCGCTCCCTCAGTACTGACCCTCTGACAGTGCAGCATTCCCTCAGTACTGACCCTCTGACAGTGCTGCCCTCCCTCGTATTGACCCTCTGACAGTGCGGCACTCCCTCAGTACTGACCCTTTGACAGTGCGGCGCTCCCTCAGTACTGACCCTCTGACAGTGCTACCCTCCCTCGTATTGACCCTCTGACAGTGCGGCACTCCCTCAGTGCTGACACTTTGACAGTGCGGTACACCCTCAGTACTGACCCTCTGACAGTGCGGCACTTCCTCAGTACTAACCCTCTGACAGTGCGGCACTCCCTCAGTACTGACCTCAAATAGAGCAACACTCCCTCAGTACTGACCCTCTGACAGTGCAGCACTCCCTCAGTACTGACCCTCTGACGGTGCGGCACTCCCTCAGTACTGACCCTCTGACGGTGCGGCACTCCCTCAGTACTGACCCTCTGACAGTGCAGCACTCCCTCAGTACTGACCTCAAATAGTGCAGCGCTTCCTCAGTACTGACCCTCTGACGGTGCGGCACTCCATCAGTACTGACCCTCTGACAGTGCAGCGCTCCCTCAGTACTGACCCTCTGACAGTGCGGCACTCCCTCAGTACTGACCCTCTGACAGTGCAGCACTCCCTCAGTACTGACCCTCTGACGGTGCGGCACTCCCTCAGTACTGACCCTCTGACGGTGCGGCACTCCCTCAGTACAGACCCTCTGGCAGTGCAGCACTCCCTCAGTATAGATACTCACTGTTTGAGCAGGATTCTTGTGAGGAGAGTTTGTGTTTGCATTAACAAGACAAACTGCCGATTGAGGTAAACGAAGAATGCTCCCAGAAATCCAGAGGCAATGCTAGAGAACAAGCACAGGCAACTTGTCAGATTCCCAATATTTGGCCCAGGGCGGGATAACCTGCCCCTTGTCCCGGGACAAGGTCACCCATTTTCTTTCTCATGGTCACCGTCTCTCTCCCGTTACCGTCACTGTCTCTCTTGGTAACCATCTCCATCTCTCTCTGTCACCCTCTCTCTCTCTCTCGGTCAGCGTCTCGTCTCTCTCTCAGTCACCGTCTCTCTCTCTCTCGGTCACCGTCTCTCTCTCTCGGTCACCGTCTCTCTCTCTCTCTCTCGGTCACCGTCTCTCTCTCTCGGTCACCGTCTCTCTCTCTCTCTCGGTCACCGTCTCTCTCTCTCGGTCACCGTCTCTCTCTCTCTCTCTCGGTCACCGTCTCTCTCTCTCGGTCACCGTCTCTCTCTCTCTCTCGGTCACCGTCTCTCTCTCTCGGTCACCGTCTCTCTCTCTCTCGGTCACCGTACTCTCTCTCTCTCGGTCACCGTCTCTATCCCCTGGTCACCGTCTCTCTCTCTCTCTCTCTATCCCTCTCGGTTATTGTCACCATCCTTCTCTCGGTCTCTGTCACCATCTCGCTCGACCATTCTCTCTCTCCCTCTCTGTCACAGTCTCTCTTTCTCGAGCACTGTCTGCCGCTCCCTTCCTCTCGGTCACCGTATCTCTGTCACTCTCTTGGTCACTGTCTCTCTCTATCTCTCGGCCATCATCCCTCTCTCTTTCGGTCACCGTCACTCTCTCTCTCTCTATCACCACTTTCTCTCTCTCTCAGGCACAGTCACCGTTTCTGTCTCCCTCTATCCCCTGGTCTTTCGAGGTTAGCATCATCGTCTTCCTCGGTCACATTCTCTTTCTCTCAGTCACTTCAGTCTCTCTCTCGTTCGCCGTCTCTCTCTCTCTCGGTCGCCGTCACTCTCTCTCTCTCGTTCGCCGTCTCTCTCTCTCTCGTTCGCCGTCTCTCTCTCTCTTGGTCGCTGTCCCTCTCGGTCGCCGTCTGCCCAGGTCACCGTCTCCCTCGGTCGTTGTCTTCCCCGGTCACCATCTCCCCAGGCCAACATCTCCCTCGGTCACCGTCTCCTCAGGCTGCCGTCTCCTTAGGCCGCCGTCTCCCTCGTTCACCATCTCTCTCAATCATTGTCTCCCCTGGTCTCTCTGTTATCGTCTCTCTGTCTCGGTAACAGTCTCCCCCGGTCACCATCTCTCTCGGTCACCGTCTCTCTCTCTCTCTCTTTTGGTCACCATCTCTCTCTCTCTCTCTCTTTCGGTCACCATCTCTCTCTCTCTCTCACTCGGTAACCGTCTCTCCCGCTCTCTCACTCTCGGTAACCGTCTCTCTCTCTCGGTAACCGTCTCTCTCTCTCTCTCACTCTCGGTAACCGTCTCTCTCTCTCGGTCACCGTCTCTCTTGGTCACGGTCTATCTCTCTCTCAGTAACCGTCACTCTCTCTCTCTTGGTCACGGTCTCTCTCTCTCGGTAACGGGTCTCTCTCTCTCTCTCTCGGTCATCGTCTCTGTCTTTCGGTCACTGTCTTGCTTTCTTTCTCGGTCACCAT
This sequence comes from Scyliorhinus canicula, assembly GCF_902713615.1. Classification (NCBI taxonomy): domain Eukaryota; kingdom Metazoa; phylum Chordata; class Chondrichthyes; order Carcharhiniformes; family Scyliorhinidae; genus Scyliorhinus; species Scyliorhinus canicula. Next base: position 88,032,797 of record NC_052161.1, read on the forward strand.
CTCTCTCTCTCTCTGTCACCGTCTGCCTAACTCTCGGTGTCACCGTCTCTTTCAGGCACCTTTTGGCACCGTTTCCCTCCCTCTCCCTCGGTCACCGTCTCTCTTTCTCTTGATCTCTCTCTCGGTCACCGTCTCTGTCCCTCTCTTTCTCAGTCACCGTCCCACTCTCTCTCTCGATCACCGTCTCTCACTCTCTCTCATGGAACATACAACATACAGTGCAGAAGGAGGCCATTCGGCCCATTGAGTCTGCACCGATCCACTTAAGCCCTCACTTCCACCCTATCGCCGTAACCCTTCCTAACATTCTTGGTCACTAAGGACAATTTATCATGGTCAATCCACCTAACCTGCACGTCTTTGGTCTGTGGGAGGAAATTGGAGCACCCGGGGGAACCCACGCAGACACGGGGAGAATGTAGAGACTCCGCACAGACACTGACCCAGTGGAGAATCGAACCTGGGACCCTGGCGCTGTGAAGCCACAGTGCTATCCACTTGTGCTGCCGTGCTGACCACTCTCTCTGACACTGTCTCTCTCACTCTCTCCCTTGGACACCATCTCTCTCTCCCTCTCTCGCTCCCGGTCAATGTCTCTTTTCTCCCGTTAACCATCTTGGTCACCGCCTCTCTCTCTCTGTCTCGGTCACTGTTTCTCTTTCTCTCTCTCACTCTCGGTCAACATCTCGCTCTCTCTCTCGGCCACTGTCTCTCTCTCTCTCTCGGTCACCGTCTCTCTGTCTCTATCACCGTCTCTCTCTCTCTCTCTGTCTCGGTCACTGTTTCTCTTTCTCTCTTTCTCTCTCTCCCTCTGGGTCAACATCTCCCTCTCTCTCTCTCGGTCACCGTCTCTCTCTCTCGGTCACCGTCTCTCTCTCTTGGTCACTGTCTCTCTCTTTCTCTCTGTCTCGGTTACTGACTCTCTTTCTCTCTCTCTCTCTCTCGGTCAACATCTCCCTCTCTGGGTCACCGTCTCTCTCTCGGTCAACGTCTCTCTTGGTCACCGTCTCTATCTCTCGATCATCGTCTCTCTCCCTCTCTCTGTCGATCAGGGTCTCTCGCTCTCTCTCCATATCAGCCACCGTCTCTCTCTCTCTCCCTCGGTTACCATCTCTCTCTCTCTCTCTCGCTCGGTCACCGTCTCACTCTCTCTCTCGGTCCATAAGACCATAAGATATAGGAGAAACAGGAGGCCATTCGGCCCACCGACTGCTCCGCCATTCAATCATGGCTGATATTTTCTCATCCCCATTCTCCTGCCTTCTCCCCATAACCCCGATCCCCTTATTGATCAAGAAGCTATCTATCTCTGTTTTAAAGACACTCTGTGATTTGGCCTCCACAGCCTTCTGCGGCAAAGAGTTCCACAGATTCACCACCCTCTGGCTGAAAAAATTCCTCCTCATCTCTGTTTTAAAGGATCGTCCCTTCAGTCTGAGATTGTGTCCTCTGGTTCTAGTTTTTCCTACAAGTGGAAACATCCTCTCCACGTCCACTCTATCCAGGCCTCGCAGTAACCTGTAAGTTTCAATAAGATCCCCTCTCATCCTTCTAAACTCCAGTGAGTACAGACCCAGAGTCTTCAACTGCTCCTCATACGACAAGTTCTTCATTCCAGGGATCATTCTTGTGAACCTCCTCTGGACCCTTTCCAAGGCCAGTGATGTGTTATGCACAGGCTGAAACTGGATGCAGCTCTGACCAAAAGATACTCCAGACCTTGAAGTTAGTTCAATCTGATTTATTGAACCAGTAGTACAGTTAGCACAGTTCCCTATGAGTTTGACTCTCTGCTAACCTAAGTGTGGTTACTCTGTCTGACTGAACCAGACTAACTCTTAGCCACGTGCTGGAGGTGTGATACTGTACATACACCCTGACTCACTCTGTAGATGTTCATTAGTGGAAAGAGGCAGAGTATGAGCGCCTTGTGCCTTTTGTAGTGAGATATCACCCCTGAATGTCCTGCCTGCTCATTGGTCATGTCCTGTTCTCTGTGTTCATTAGCTGCCTGTCTGTGCCTGTCTGTATATCATTATCTGCATGTCTGCATATCATGACAGCCAGCACATCCTTCCTTAGATACGGGGCCCAAAACTGCTCACAATTCTCCAAATGGGGTCTGACCAGAGCCTTATACAGCCTCAGAAGCACATCCCTGGTCTTGTATTCTAGCCTTCTTGGCATGAATGCAAACATTGCATTTGCCTAATTAACTGCTGACTGAACCTGCACGTTAACCTTAAGAGAATCGTGAGCAACGACTCCCAAGTCCCTTTGTGCTTCTGATTTCTGAAGCATTACCCCATTTAGAAAATAGTCTATGCCTAAATTCCTCCTTCCAAAGTGCATAACCTCACACTTCTCCATATTGTATTTCATTTGCCACTCCATTGTCCACTCTCCTAACTTGTCCAAATCCTTCTGCAGCCCCCTTGCTTCCTCAATACTACCTGTCCCTCTACAGATCTTTGTACCATCTACAAACTTAGTAATCGTGCCTCCAGTACCTTCTTCCAGATCATTAATGTATATTGTAAAAAGTTGTGGTCCCAGCACAGACCCCTGAGGCACATCACTAGTCACCGGCTGCCATCCTGAAAAAGACCCCCTCATCCCCACTCTCTGCCTTCTGCCAGTCAGCCAATCCACTATCCATGCCAGGATCTTACCCTTAACACCATGGGCTCTTAACTTATTTAACAGTCTCCAATGCGGCACCTTGTTAAAGGCCTTCTGGAAATCTAAATAAATCACGTCCACTGGTTCTCCTTTGTCTAACTTCCTTGTTCACGCCTCAAAGTACTCTAACAGATTTGTCAGACATGGCCTCCCTTTGACAGAGCCGTGCTGACTCAGTCCCATTTTACCATGCACTTCCAACTACTTTGCGATCTCATCTTTAACAACAGACTCCAAAATCTTACCAATGACCGAAGTCAGGCTAAGCGGCCTATAATTTCCCATCTTCTGCCTACCTCCCTTCTTAAACAGAGATGTTACATTAGCCACTTTCCAGTCCTCTGGGACCCTTCCTGCCTCCAGTGATTCCGGAAAGATCATGACTAATGCCTCCACAATCTCCTCAGCTATCTCTTTTAAGTCCCTGGGGTGTAGTCCATCCAGTCCAGGTGACTTATCCACCTTCAGACCTTTCAATTTCCCCAGAACCTTCTCCTTCGTAATGGTCACTGCACTCACCTCTGCCACCTGGTTCTCCTGGAGCTCTGGCATCCCACTAGTGTCTTTCACCTTGAAGACTGATGCAAAGTAACTATTCAGTTCTTCTGCCATTCCAGCCACATTTTCCAGTGGTCCAATGTCTATTTTTGCCTTTCTCTTACCTTTTAAAAAAACTCTTCCTATCTTCCTTTATATTCCTAGCTAGCTTGCACTCATACTTCATCTTCTCCCCCCTTATTGCTTTTTTAGTTGTCCTCTGCTCGCTTTTAAAGGCTTCCCAATCCTCTGGTTTCCCACTAATTGTCGCCACTTTGTATGCTTTTTGTTTAGCTTTTCTGCTGTCCTTGACTTCCCTTGTCAGCCATGGCTGCCTTGTCCTCCCCTTAGCATGTTTCCTCATCCTTGGGATGAATTTCTGTTCTGCCTCCCGAATAACCCCCCAAAAACTCCTGCCATTGCTGTTCCACTGTCTTCCCTGCTCGGCTCCTTTTCCAGTCACCTCTGGCCAGCTCCTCCCTCATGTCTTTGTAGTTACCCTTATTTAATTGTAATACCGTTACATCTGATTGCAGCTTCTCCCTCTCAAACTGCTGGGTAAATTCTATCATATTGTGATCACTGCTCCCTCAGGGTTCCTTCACCGTAAGTTCCCTCATCAAGTCTGCCTCATTATACAGCACCAAATCCAGAATTGCCTGTTCCAATCAGGCTCTGCCACAAGCTGCTCCAAAAAAACATCTTAGACATTCCACAAACTCCTTTTCTTGGGATCCACTACCAACCTGATTTTCCCAGCCCACCTGCATATTGAAGTCCCCATGATTATTGTAATATTGCCTTTTTTACAGGCCTTTTCTATCTCCTGATTTATTCATAACTCCCATCAGGGTCTTTTTACCTTTGCGTTTCCTCAACTCTATCCACAGAGATTCTATGCCTTCTGATCCTATATCGCTCCTTGCTATCGATTTAACTTCATTCCTTACTAACAATGCAACCCCGCCCACTTTGCCCATCTGCCTGTCCTTTTGATAGGACAGATATCCTTGTATATTTAGATCCCAGCCCTGATCCCCTTGCAGCCACGTCTCTGTGATGCCGACAACATCGTACCGGCCGATTTCAATGTGCGCGATATGCTCATTTACCTTGTTCCGGATACTGGGCACATTTAGGTACAACACCCTCAATCCTGATTGACTGTTGTGTTATGTACTCTGGGATAACACAGCTGCCACTGGATGCAGCTTTAACCAAAAGATACTCCAGACCTTGAAGTTAGTTCAATCTGATTTATTGAACCAGTTGTACAGTTAGCACAGTTCTCTATGAGTTCGACTCTCTGCTAACCTAAGTGTGGTTACTCTGTCTGACTGAACCAGACTAACTCTTAGCCACGTGCTGGAGGTGTGATACTGTACATACATCCTGACTCACTCTGTAGATGTTCATCAGTGGAAAGAGGCGGAGTGTGAGTGCCTCGTGCCTTTTATAGTGTGATACCACCCCTGAGTGTCCTGCCTGCTCATTGGTCATGTCCTGTTCTCTGTGTTCATTAGTTGCCTGTCTGTGCCTGTCTGTATATCATTATCTGCATGTCTGCATATCATGATATCTCCCCTTTTTTAAATGTTTTGTTGGCATATGGTAACGTACTTACATGTGGCATATATGAACATATTTACAAGCGGTGGAATATGTGTACGTATTTACATGTGAAGACAGCTGTCTAATGTGAGAAAACAGAACATAGCAAACAAAACAAATCTTCATAAGTCCAGTCTCTGGGGCTTGTGTCTGATCCTTGTCGTGGTGGTGGGGACGACGGCGCCTTGACAGGCGGGATGGAAGCCTGACTGGTGGCCTCGTAGTTCGAGGTATCAGGAGGTGGCAAAACAACGGACGGAAACGAAGCGGTTGCGGGCAGGCAACTTTGCGCAGTGCCCGTCTGTTTCATCGCACAACAGAACCATCAGCCATACGTACAACATTCGAGCGGGGCGCAGCCTGTTGAACAACGACAGCTGGAGCAGACCAGCCACTATCCGGTATCTTGATCCTGACAGTGTCTGCCGGGGATAACACGGGCAAATTGGTGGCATGAGCATCATAGCCCTGCTTTTGCTGGTTTCAGAGCTGCTGCACCTTCTACAGCACCGGGAGGTGATCCAGGTTGGGAAAGTGTATGGCTGGAAGCGTCGTCCGCAGGTCCCTGTTCATCAGGAGTTGAGCTGGCGACATGCCAGTGGACAGTGGGGTCGCCCTGTATGTAAGCAGCGTGAGGTAGATGTCAGAAGCAGAATCCGCGGACTTGCATATAAGCTGTCTTGGATCGTGTTTTCGGAATCCTTAAGGGGGAGGGGGAGCAGCCCCAAGTCGTGGTCCACATAGGTACCAACGACATAGGTAGGAAAAGGGATAGGGATGTAAGGCAGGAATTCAGGGAGCTAGGGTGGAAACTTAGATCCAGGACAAACAGAGTTATTATCTCTGGGTTGTTACCCGTGCCACTGCTAGCGAGTCGAGGAATAGGGAGAGAGAGCAATTGAACATATGGCTACAGGGATGGTGCAGGAGGGTTTCAGATTCCTGGACAATTGGGGCTCATTCTGGGGTAGGTAGGACCTCTACAAACGGGATGGTCTACACATGGACCAGAGGGGTACTAATATCCTGGGGGGGGGGGGGGGGGGGGGAAGTTTGCTAATGCTCTTCAGGAGGGTTTAAACTAGTTCAGCAGGGGATTGGGAACCTGAATTGTAGCTCCAGTAAACAAGGAACAAGGGGTTGAGAGTAGTGAGGTCATGAGTAAGGTTTCAAAGTTGCAGGAGTGTACTGGCAGGAAGGAAGGTGGTTTAAAGTGCGTCTACTTCAATGCCAGGAGCATCCGGAATAAGGTGGGTGAGCTAGCGGCATGGGTTGGTACCTGGGACTTCGATGTTGTGGCCATTTCGGAGACATGGATAGAGCAGGGACAGGAATGGTTGTTGCAGGTTCCGGGGTTTCGATATTTCAGTAAGCTCAGGGAAGGTGGTAAGAGAGGGGAAGGGGTGGCATTGTTAGTCAAGGACAGTATTACGGTGGCTGAAAGGACGTTTGATGAGGACTCGACTACTGAGGTAGTAGGGCTGAGTTTAGAAACAGGAAAGGAGAGGTCACCCTGTTAGGGGTTTTCTATAGGCCTCCGAAAAGTTCCAGAGATGTAGAGGAAAGGATTGCAAAGATGATTCTGGATAGGAGCGAAAGTTGTTATAGAAGACTTTAACTTTCCAAATATTGGGGCTGGTTTAGCTCACTGAGCTAAATCGCTGGCTTTTAAAGCAGACCAAGGAGGCCAGTAGCACGGTTCGATTCCCGCACCAGCCTCCCCGGACAGGCGCTGGAATGTGGCGACTAGGGGCTTTTCACAGTAACTTCATTGAAGCCTACTCGTGACAATAAGCGATTTTCATTTTTCATTTCATTTCATTTTCATATTGACTGGAAATACTATAGTTCGAGTACTTTAGATGGGTCCGTTTTTGTCCAATATGTGCAGGAGGGTTTCCTGATGCAGTATGTAGATAGGCCAACGAGAGGCGAGGTCGTATTGGATTTGGTACTGGGTAATGAACCAGGACAGGTGTTAGAGTTGGAGGTAGGTGAGCACTTTGGCGATAGTGACCACAATTCGATTACGTTTACTTTAGTGATGGAAAGGGATAGGTATGTCCCGCAAGGCAAGAGTCATATCTGGGCAACGGCAATTATGATGCGATGAGGCAAGACTTTGGATGCATCGGATGGAGAGGAAAACTGCAGGGGATGGGCACAATGGAAATGTGGAGCATGTTCAAGGAACAGTTATTGCGTGTCCTTGATAAGTATGTACCTGTCAGGCAGGGAGGAAGTGGTCGAGCGTGGGAACCATGGTTTACTAAAGCAGTTGAAACACTTGTCAAGAAGAAGAAGGGGGCTTATGTAATGATGAGACGTGATGGTTCAGTTAGGGCGCTTGAGAGTTACAAGTTAGCTAGGAAGGATCTAAAGAGAGAGCTAAGAAGAGCCAGGAGGGGACGTGAGAAGTCTTTGGCAGGTAGGATCAAGGATAACCCTAAAGCTTTCTATAGATATGTCAGGAATAAAAGAATGACTAGGGTAAGAGCAGGGCCAGTCAAGGACAGTAGTGGGAAGTTGTGCGTGGAGTCCGAGGAGATAGGAGAGGTGCTCAATTAATATTTTTCGTCAGTATTCACACAGGAAAAAGACAATGTTGTCGAGGAGAATACTGAGATACAGGCTACTAGACTAGAAGGGCTTGAGGTTCATAAGGAGGAGGTGTTAGCGATTCTGGAAAGTGTTAAAATAGATAAGTACCCTGGGCCGGATGGGATTTATCATAGGATTCTCTGGGAAGCTAGGGAGGGGATTGCTGAGCCTTTGGCTTTGATCTTTAAGTCATCTTTGTCTTCAGGAATAGTGCCAGAGGACTGGAGGATAGCAAATGTTGTCCCCTTGTTCAAGAAGGGGAGTAGAGATAACCCCGGTAACTATAGACCAGTGAGCCTTACTTCCATTGTGGGCAAAGTCTTGGAAAGGTTTATGAGACATAGGATGTATAATCATCTGGAAAGGAATAATTTGATCAGAGATAGTCAACATGGTTTTGTGACGGGTAGGTCGTGCCTCACAAACCTTATTGAGTTCTTCGAGAAGGTGACCAAACAGGTGGATGAGGGTAAAGCAGTTGATGAGGTGCATATGGATTTCAGTAAAGCGTTTGATAAGGTTCCCCACGGTAGGCTATTGCAGAAAATGGAATTCAGGGCGATTTAGCAGTTTTGATCAGAAATTGGCTAGCTGGAAGAAGACAAAGGGCGGTGGTTGATGGGAAATGTTCAGACTGGTGTCCAGTTACTAGTGGTGTACCACAAGGATCTGTTTTGGGGCCACTGCTTTTTGTCATTTTTATAAATGACCTGGAGGAGGGCGTAGAAGGATGGGTGAGTAAATTTGCAGATGACACTAAAGTCGGTGGAGTTGTGGACAGTGCAGAAGGATGTTACAAGTTACAGAGGGACATAGATAAGCTGCAGCGCTGGGCTGACAGGTGGCAAATGGAGTTTAATGCAGAAAAGTGTGAGGTGATTCATTTTGGAAGGAATAACAGGAAGACAGAGTACTGGGCTAATGGTAAGATTCTTGGTAGTGTGGACGAGCAGAGAGATCTCGGTGTCCATGTACATAGATCCCTGAAAGTTGCCACCCAGGTTGAGAGGGTTGTTAATAAGGCATACGGTGTGTTAGCTTTTATTGGTAGAGGAATTAAGTTTCGGAGCCATGAGATCATGTTGCAGTTGACCATAACTCTGGTGCGGCCGCATTTGGAGTATTGCGTGGAGTTCTGGTCGGCGCATTATAGGAAGGATGTGGAAGCATTGGAAAGGGTGCAGAGGAGATTTACCAGGATGTTGCCTGGTATGGAGAGAAGATCTTATGAGGAAAGGCTGAGGGACTTGAGGCTGTTTTCATTAGAGAGAAGAAGGTTAAGAGGTGACTTAATTGAGGCATACAAGATGATCAGAGGATTAGATAGGGTGGACATTGAGAGCCTTTTTCCTCAGATGGTGATGTCTAGCATGAGGGGACATAGCTTTAAATTGAGGGGAGATAGATACAGGACAGATGTCAGAGGTAGGTTCTTTACTCAGAGAGTAGTAAGGGCGTGGAATGCCCTGCCTGCAACAGTAGTGGACTTGCCAACGCTAAACGCATTCAAATGGTCATTGGATAGGCATAGTGTAGATGGGCTTAGAACATAGAACATAGAACAGTACAGCACAGAACAGGTCCTTCGGCCCTCGATGTTGTGCCGAGTAATGATCACCCTACTCAAACCCACGTATCCATCCTAAACCCGTAACCCAACAACCCCCCCCCCGAACCTTACTTTTAAGGACACTACGGGCAATTTAGCATGGCCAATCCACCTAACCCGCACATGTTTGGACTGTGAAACCGGAGCAAACCCACGCACACACGGGGAGGACATGCAGACTCCGCACAGACAGTGACCCAGCCGGGAACCGAACCTGGGACCCTGGAGCTGTGAAGCATTTATGCTAACCACCATGCTACCGTGCTGCCCTACTGATCTTAAGAGGGGTTTCGCAGATCGGCGCAACATCGAGGGCCGAAGGGCCTGCGCTGCGCTGTAATGTTCTATGTTTCACAATGTGCACCCCTGTTTCAACTTTCCCATTGGACTGCGGATAGTGTGGGCTGGAAGTGACATGTTTGAAATGGTATGACTTGGCAAACATAGACCACTCGTGGCTGTTGAAATATGGGCCATTTTCACTCATGACAATGAGTGGGATACCATGCCTGGAGAACGTCTCCTTCCAGGCCTTGATGACGGTCCGAGATGTGAGGTCTGAGAGCTTCACGACTTCAGGGTAATTGGAGAAATAGTCAATAATCAACACATAGTCATGACTATTCGCACAAAAGAGGTCAATGCCAACCTTGGACTACGGGAAGGTCTCAATTTCATGCTGCTGGAGTGTCTCCTTGCTCTGCGCTGGCTGGAAGCGTTGACAGGTCGTACAGTTGAGGACCATGTTCGAGATGTCCTGGCTAATACCGGGCCAGTAGACAGCCTGCCTGGCTCCGCGTCTGCACTTCTCCGGTGTCCCTCATGGATTTGGCAGAGCACCAAGCTCTGGAGACTGAGTGGAATGACAATACGGTCCAGCTTGAGGAGGTTGTCCTTTACATTGTAAAATTGAGGTCATTGCCCTTTCTGCCAGTCATTGGCGAGGTGGTGCATGACACACTGCAAGAGGGGGTCTTTGGCTGTCTCCTCGCGGATACGAGCCACTTTCTCATCAGATGCCAGGAGGGTGCTAGCACACAGCTGCACCTGTGATTCAATCTGCCGGATGAATTCCAGCGGTTCACGAGGCAATGTGATGGAGCGGGACGATGCATCAGCGATGATGGAGTGGGACAATGCATCAGCGATGATGGAGCGGGACGATGCATCAGCGATGATGGAGCGGGACGATGCATCAGCGATGATGGAGCGGGACAATGCATCAGCGATGATGAGCTCCTTGCCAGGCGTGTACACTAAGTCAAAGTCGTACCTTCTGTGTTTGAGGAGGATGCGCTGCAACCAAGGCGTCATGTCGTTCAGGTCCTTGTGGATAATGTGGACCAGAGGCCTATGATCCGTTTCGACAGTGAATGTCAGCAGGCCGTAGATATAGTTGTGAAACTTGAGAATGCCAGTGAGAAGACCCAGGCATTCCTTCTCTCTTTGCGCATACCTTGTTTCGGTGGGCATCATGGCCGTCGATGCGTCGGCTACCGGTGCCCATGATGAAGTGTCATCGCGTTGAAGCAGCACCGCACCGATGCCATCCTGGCTCGCATCTGTCAAGATCTTCGTCTCCCTGTCTGGGTCGAAAAATGCCAAGACGGGTGCAGTGGTGAGCTTGGCTTTCAGCTCCAACCACTCTGCCTGATGGGCTGCCTTCCACCCAAAGGCAGTGGACTTTTTCACCAGGTTTCGTAGGGCCGTGGTGTGTGAGGCCAGGTTTGGGATGAACTTGCCCAGAAAATTGACCATGCCCAGGAAACGCAACACCACCTTGTCTTCAGGGACCTTCATGGCTTCGATGGCCTCGACCTTGTCTGTGTCCGGGCGCACACCCTGCTGAGAGATCTGGTCACCTAGGAATTTGAGTGTCGACATGCCAAAGCAACATTTGGACCTGTTCAGCTTCAGGCCATTGGCATGGACACGGCGGAATACCTGCTGGAGACGGGAAACATGCTCTTCAGGGGTCGTGGGCCATATGATGATGTCGTCCACGTACACACGAACCCCTTCAATGCCCTACATGATCTGCTCCATGATGCGATGGAAGATCTCCGAGGCCGAGACAATGCCAAACGGCATGCAATTATAGCAGTATCTGCCAAACGGTGTGTCGAAGGTGCAGAGCCTTCTGCCGGTTTCATCCAGCTGGATTTGCCAGAAACCATGTGACGCATCTAACTTGGTGCGTGTGCCATCTCACTGGTGAGTTCCTCCTGCTTCGGGATGGGGTAATGTTCACATATTATATTCTTATTGTGATCCTTGGGATCAATGCAGATGCGCAGGTCTCCCGAAGGCTTTCTAACACATACCATCGAGCTGACCCAGTCAGTCGGTTCGGTTACCTTGGAAATGATGCCCTGTTGCTGAAGAATCTTGAGCTGTGCCTTCAGGCGCTCCCTCAGCGGAGCCGGGACCCGACGTGGTGCGTGGACCATTGGCTTGGCATCAGGTTGGAGCAGAATCATGTATCGATATGGCAGCGTGCCCATCCCGTCGAACACATCCGGATACTGAGTGAGAATGTCGTCAATGCCGGCCTGAAGATCCACATTGGAGGATGTTGTTGTGTAAACCCGCTGAACAAGGTTCAGCTGCTTCCAGGCATGCGCACCAAGTAGGGATGCCCTGTCTGGCTTGGCAATTTCAAAACGTAACCGTGCATGGGTGTTCCGGTTGGAGACGAGTAGATGGCAGGATCCCAATGTCGTGATGGCATTTCCATTGTAGTCCAGGCGCTGGCAGGTTGCTGGAAGGACCTTGGGCGGCTTCTTGATGCGTTTGAAATCTGCCTTTGAGAGGAGGTTGGCAGAAGCACCTGTGTCCAGCTGAAACTGGATGGAACAGTGGTTGACTTGCCTCACCGCACGCCATTGGGGCTGTTTAGCACAGGGCGATATCGGTAGCTTTGAAATCAGACCAAGGCAGGCCAGCAGCACGGTTCAATTCCCGTAACAGCCTCCCCGAACAGGCGCCAAAATGTGGCGACTAGGGGCTTTTCACAGTAACTTCATTTGAAGCCTACTTGTGACAATAAGCGATTTTCATTTTTCATTTTCATTGGTCCGCAGAATCCACAGCGAGGATGGATTGAATTTGTGATGAGTTGGATGTGGCATATTCACATTTGGTAATGATGTCCACACAGTAGGCAGAGTTCAGGAATTCTTCCCCTGGATCCGTCGTGCTGCCAGGATCAGAATCCTGTAATCGTTGCTCCACACTCTGAACGCACCGTCGTCGGAATTGGGAGCGCTGGCCCCTGACTGGTGGTGCAGACCTGCACAAGGCTGCATAGTGTCCAGGCTTCCCGCAGTTTAAACAGCGCCTGCCTCTTGCAGGGCAGTGTTTCTTTTAGTGGGTGTTGCCGCAGATCGAGCACGTCATGACGTCGGCATCCTGACGCTACTCGCGTCGTAGCACATGCATGGGGCCCCGGGAAAAGAGCACAAAATGGCCGCTTTCATCAATGCTGAGGCGCAGCATCGGGGAGATGGCCTGCACACACTCTGCCTCCTGGGAGGCAAGTTTCTCATTTTTCAGCCAATTTGTACTGGACATAGCGATTTTTGGCGTGCTCATGCACTGTGCATGTTTCAATCACGACTGGCAGGGTCATATGCTTGATTTTCAGTAACTGCTCTCTCAGAGGATCAGAGTGAACTCCAAAAACGATTTGGTCTCTAATCATGGAGTCAGCAATATCACCAAAGTTGCAGGATTGCGCTGACAGGCGGAAGTTAGTTAAGACGGAGTTGAAAGCTTCATCTTTACCTTGTAGATGCTGTTTGAATATGTAGCGCTGAAAGATTTCATTGGTGCCCATTTCACAGTGACTGTCAAACTTGTTCAGGGTGGTCTGAAACTTTATCTTGTCCTGGCCTTCGGTGACCTGAAAAGAGTTGAATTGTTCAATGGCTTGATCACCTGCTGTTGACGGGAGAAGCGCGAGCATCCTTCCATCAGACCCACCCACGAGGTCTGAAGCTTCGATGTACAGCAGAAACTTTTGCTTGAATGTCAGCCAGTTGGCACTGAGATTGCCGGAGGTCCTGAGCTGGTGAGGAGCCTGAATCTTCTCCATGGTGCCGGGATACGTTTGCTGGTCGTCACAGAACAGACTGAGGTAAACCACCTAGATTAAGCAGTCTCCTGGTAGTATGTTGTGTTCTGTACTCTGGGATAACACGGGCTGCCACTGGATGCTCAAAAGATACTCCAGACTTTGAAGTTAGTTCAATCTGATTTATTGAACCAGTAGCACAGTTAGCACAGTTCCCTATGAGTTCGACTCTCTGCTAACCTAAGTGTGGTTACTCTGTCTGACTGAACCAGACTAACTCTTAGCCACGTGCTGGAGGTGTGATACTGTAAATACACCCTGACTCACTCTGTAGATGTTTATCAGTGGAAAGAGGCAGAGTGTGAGCGCCTCGTGCCTTTTATAGTCAGATCCCACCCCTGAGTGTCCTGCCTGCTCATTGGTCATGTCCTGTTCTCTGTGTTCATTAGCTGCCTGTCTGTATGTCATTATCTGCATGTCTGCACATCATGGCATTGACCACCTCCCTTTTCACACTCTCCTCAGTCACTATACCCTGTACTGTGGCCTTTTTGATTTTTGTCGATGGCCTCCCTGCCTCACACTTCCACCCCTTACTGCTTTTTGTTTCTGGCCCCCTACAGAGTCTCTCTCTCTCTCTCTCTCTCGGTCACCGTCTCTCTCTCTCTCGGTCACCGTCTCTCTCTCTCTCTCGGTCACCGTCTCTCTCTCTCTCTCGGTCACCGTCTCTCTCTCTCTCTCGGTCACTGTCTCTCCCTCTCTCTCTCGATCACCGTCTCTCTCTCTCTCGGTCACCGTCTCTCTCTCTCTCGGTCACCGTCTCTCTCTCTCTCTCTCGGTCACCGTCTCTCTCTCTCTCTCTCTCTCGGTCACCGTCTCTCTCTCTCGGTCATCGTCTCTCTCTCTCTCTCTCTCTCTCTCGGTCACCGTCTCTCTCTCTCGGTCACCGTCTCTCTCTCTCTCTCTCTCGGTCACCGTCTCTCTCGGTCACCGTTTCTCTCTCTCTCTCGGTCACCGTCTCTCTCTCTCTCGGTCACCGTCTCTCTCTCTCTCTCGGTCACCGTCTCCCTCTCGGTCACCGTTTCTCTCTCTCTCTCGGTCACCGTCTCTCTCTCTCTCTCGGTCGCCGTCTCTATCTCTCTGTCTCTCGGTCACCGTCTCTCCCTCTCTCTCTCGGTCACCGTCTCCCTCTCTCTCGCGGTCACCGTCTCTCTCTCTCTCTCTCTCTCGGTCACTGTCTCTCTTTCTCTCTCGGTCACCGTCTCTCTCTCTCGGTCACCGTCTCTCTCTCTCTCTCTCTCTCTCTTTCGTCACCGTCTCTCTCTCTCTCGGTCACCGTCTCTCTCTCTCTCTCGGTCACCGTCTCAATCTCTCTCTCTCTCGGTCACCTTCGCTCTCTCTCTCTCGGTCACCTTCGCTCTCTCTCTCTCGGTCACCGTCTCTCTCTCTCTCTCGGTCACCGTCTCTCTCTCTCTCTCGGTCACCGTCTCACTCTCTCTCTCTCTCGGTCACCGTCTCTCTCTCTCTCGGTCACCGTCTCTCTCTCTCTCGGTCACCTTCGCTCTCTCTCTCTCGGTCACCGTCTCTCTCTCTCTCTCGGTCACCGTCTCTCTCTCTCTCTCGGTCACCGTCTCAATCTCTCTCTCTCTCGGTCACCGTCTCTCTCTCTCTCGGTCACCGTCTCTCTCTCTCTCGGTCACCTTCGCTCTCTCTCTCTCGGTCACCGTCTCTCTCTCTCTCCAGGTCACCGCCTCTCTCTCTCTCTCTCGGTCACCGTCTCTCTCTCTCGGTCACCGTCTCTCTCTCTCTCTCTCTCGGTCACCGTCTCTCTCTCTCTCTCTCTCCCGGTCACCATCTCTCTCTCTCTCTAGGTCACCGTCTCTCTCTCTCTCTCGGTCACCGTCTCTCTCTCTCTCTCTCGGTCACCGTCTCTCTCTCTCTCTCGGTCACCGTCTCTCTCTCTCTCTCTTGGTCACCGTCTCACTCTCTCTCTCTCGGTCACCGTCTCTCTCTCTCTCTCGGTCACCGTCTCTCTCTCTCTCTCGGTCACCGACTCTCTCTCTCTCTCGGTCACCGTCTCTCTCACTCTCTCGATCACCGTCTCTCTCTCTCTCTCTCGGTCATTGTCTCTCTCACTCTCTCGGTCACCGTCTCGCTCTCTCTCTCGATCACCGTCTCTCTCTCTCTCTCTCGGTCATTGTCTCTCTCTCTCTCTCGGCCACCGTCTCTCTCTCTCTCTCTCTCGGTCACCGTCTCTCTCTCTCACTCGGTCACCGTCTCTCTCTCTCTCTCGGTCACCGTCTCTCTCTCTCTCTCTCTCTCGGTCACCGTCTCTCTCTCTCTCGGTCACCGTCTCTCTCGGTCACCATCTCTGTCTCTCTCTCTCGGTCACCGTCTCTCTCTCTCTCTCGGTCACCGTCTCTCTCTCTCTCTCTCGGTCACCGTCTCTCTCTCTCTCTCGGTCACCGTCTCAATCTCTCTCTCTCTCGGTCACCGTCTCTATCTCACTCTCTCTCGGTCACCGTCTCTCTCTCTCGGTCATCGTCTCTCTCTCTCTCGGTCACCAACTCTCTCTCTCTCGGCCACCGTCTCTCTCTCTCTCTCTCGGTTACCGTCTCTCTCTCTCTCTCGGTCACCGTCTCTCTCTCTCTCTCTCTCGGTCACCGTCTCTCTCTCTCTCGGTCACCGTCTCTCTCTCTCTCTCTCGGTCACCGTCTCTCTCTCTCGGTCTCCGCCTCTCTCTCTCGGTCTCCGCCTCTCTCTCTCTCTCGGTCTCCGCCTCTCTCTCTCTCTCTCTTGGTCTCCGCCTCTCTCTCTCTCTCTCGGTCACCGTCTCTCTCTTGGTCTCCACCTCTCTCTCTCTCTCTCTCGGTCACCGTCTCTCTCTCTCTTGGTCTCCGCCTCTCTCTCTCGGTCTCCGCCTCTCTCTCTCTCTCTCTCTCTTGGCCTCCGCCTCTCTCCCTCTCAGTCACCGTCTTCTCTCTCTCTCGGTCACCGTCTCTCTCTCTCTCTCTCTCTTGGTCTCCGCTTCTCGCTCTCTCGGTCTCCGTCTCTCTCTCTCAGTCACCGTCTCTCTCTCTCTCTCTTGGTCACTGTCTCTCTCTCTCTCTTGGTCACCGTCTCTCTCTCTTGGTCTCCGCCTCTCTCTCCCTCTCTCGGTCACTGTCTCTCTCTCTCTCTTGGTCTCCGCCTCTCTCTCTCGGTCACCGTCTCTCTCTCTTGGGGCGAAATTCTCCGACCCCACGCAGGGTCGGAGAATTAGCGGGAAGCGGCGTTATTTCCGCTCCCGCAGGTTTTTGAATTCTCCCGCCGGTCATAAACCGGCGTTGTGCAAATCCCGCCGGCAGCCTGTGAAAACAGCTGGCGCCGGCGGGATTTCATTTTTTTTAAACTTACCTCAAATCTCCGGCCCGGATGGGCCGAAGTCCCGCCGCTGGGAGGCCTTCTCCCGCCGCCGAGGTTTAAACCACCTCTGAAACGGCGGG
>NC_052161.1:88049896-88079855 GCF_902713615.1 Scyliorhinus canicula
TCTGAAACTCTTCACTGCCCTCTTAAACGGGAGTCTCCCAATTCCCTCCTCCTGATCACCCGGGTGTACTACAAATACCTCACTCTTGCCTAAATTTAACTTATAGCCCGAGAAGCCCCCAAATTCCGCTAACAGCTCCATCACCCCCGGCATTCCCCCTTCTGGATCCGCCACATACAACAGCAGGTCGTCCGCATACAGCGATACACGATGTGCCTCCCCACCCCGCACCAGACCCCTCCATCTCCCTGACTCCCTCAACGCCATAGCCAAAGGTTCAATCGCCAGTGCAAAGAGCAAGGGGGACAGGGGGCACCCCTGCCTGGTCCCACGGTAGAGCCTAAAGTACTCCGATCTCCTTCCATTGGTAACTACACTTGCCATCGGAGCCACGTAGAGCAGCCTCACCCATTTGATGAATCCCTCCCCGAATCCGAACCGCTCCAGCACCTCCCACAGGTACCCCCACTCAACTCTATCAAACCCTTTCTCCGCATCCAGCGCCACCACTATCTCCGCCTCCCCCTCCACTGCCGGCATCATAATAACAGTCTCCGCACATTCGTGTTGAGCTGCCGTCCCTTGAAAAATCCTGTCTGATCCTCATGTATCACCCCTGGCACACAGTCCTCTATCCTGGTGGCCAGGATCTTCGCCAGCAACTTAGCATCAACATTGAGGAGCGAGATAGGCCTGTATGATCCACACTGCAAGGGGTCCTTATCCCGCTTCAGGATCAGAGAGATCAGTGCCCGCGACATCGTCGGGGGCAAAGCCCCCCCCTCCCATGCCTCATTGAAGGCTCGCACCAACAGGGGGCCCACCAGATCCGCATACTTTTTATAAAATTCCACCGGGAACCCGTCCGGCCCCGGCGCCTTACCTGACTGCATTTGTCCAATCCCCCTGACTAGCTCCTCCAACTCTATCGGCGCCCCCAGCCCCTCTACCAGCTCCTCTTGAACCCTTGGGAACCATAGCCTGTTCATGAAGCTCTCCATCCCCCCTCTCCCCATCGGAGGTTCTGACCGGTACAGTTCCTCGTAGAAGTCCCTAAAGACCCCATTTACTTCTGTCCCCTTCTGCACTACATTCCCACCCCTATCCGTCACTCCACCAATTTCCCTAGCCGCATCTCGCCTGCGGAGCTGATGCGGCAACATCCTGCTCGCCTTCTCCCCATACTCATATACCGTGCCCTGCGACCTCCTCCACTGTGTCTCCGCCTTTCTGGTGGTCAACAAGTCAAATTTGGCCTGCAAACTACGCCGTTCCCCCAGCAACTCCTTCTCCGGTGCCTCCGCATATCTCCTGTCCACATCCAGGAGCTCCCCCACCAGTCTCTCCCTCTCCTTCCTCTCCCTCCTTTCCCTCTGGGCCCGGATGGAGATCATCTCCCCCCGGATCACTGCTTTCAGAGCCTCCCAGACCATTCCCACCCGGACCTCCCCCGTGTCGTTGGTATCAAGATAACCCTCAATACTTCCCCGGACCCTCCTACACACCTCCTCATCAGCCAGCGGCCCCACATCCAGGCGCCAGAGCGGGCGCTGGTCCCGCGCCTCCCCCATCTCCAGATCAACCCAGTGCGGAGCATGGTCTGAAATTGCTATGGCCGAATACTCTGCATCCTGCACCTTCGGGATCAATCCCCTGCTCAGGATGAAAAAATCTATTCGGGAATAGACCCTATGGACATGGGAGAAAAAGGAATACTCCCGCGTCCTCGGCCTCCCAAACCTCCAGGGATCCACCCCTCCCATCTGGTCCATAAACCCCCTCAGTACTTTGGCCGCCGCCGGTCTCTCTCTCTCTCTCGGTCACCGTCTCTCTCTCTCGGTCACCGTCTCTCTCTCTCTCTCGGTCACCGTCTCTCTCTCTCTCTCGGTCACCGTCTCTCTCTCTCTCGGTCACCGTCTCTCTCTCTCTCGGTCACCGTCTCTCTCTCTCTCGGTCACCGTCTCTCTCTCTCTCGGTCACCGTCTCTCTCTCTCTCTCGGTCACCGTCTCTCTCTCTCTCTCTCGGTCACCGTCTCTCTCTCTCTCTCGGTCAACGTCTCTCTCTCGGTCACCGTCTCTCTCTCTCTCTCTGTCACCATATCTGTCTCTCTCTTGTTCTCGGTCTCCATCTGGCTCTCTTTCACTGTCCACTCTGCTGCGCATTGTCCAGGGAGCCAATCTGACCACAGTCACTAACCCAATGATAGCGAAGGCAGGCAGCTCCCGTAGATCGAAGGGGTAATCTCTGCGAAAGTTGGTCTTGAACAGAGCTGTGATAGTGACTGAGGAAAGAGAGGGACAGAGAGAGAGAGAGAGAGAGAGTGAGAGAGGGTCAAACAAACACTGGGTCAGCGGTCAAACGCGAACAACATGCAGGGGTCTGGGAGCAGAGGGTCATTACAACACTTAGCGATTCAGAGATAAATAACACCTGCTATGTCAAAGAAATGACCCCAAAATATCAGGAATTAATTTAACATTTGAAATACTGAAAGAGGCAATAATAATAATTCTGGATGAGCAAACAAGTCCTTGTCAAAGAGAACAGCTTGAAGGAGGTTACCGAGATAGGGAGGGGTGTAGGGGCTGGAGAAGGTTACAGAGATAGGGAGGGGTGTAGGGGCTGGAGGAGGTTACAGAGATAGGGAGGGGTGTAGGGCTGGAGGAGGTTACAGAGATAGGGAGGGGTGTAGGGGCTGGAGAAGGTTACAGAGATAGGGAGGGGTGTAGGGGCTGGAGAAGGTTACAGAGATAGGGAGGGGTGTAGAGGCTGGAGAAGGTTACAGAGATAGGGAGGGGTGTAGGGGCTTGAAGGAGGTTACCGAGATAGGGAGGAGTGTAGGGGCTGGAGAAGGTTACAGAGATCGGGAAGGGTTTGGGGCTGGAGGAGGTTACAGAGATAGGGAGGGGTGTTGGGGCTTGAGGAGGTTACAGAGATAACGAGGGGCATAGGGACTGGAGGAGGTTACAGAGATAGGGAAGGGTTGTAGGGACTGGAGGAGATTACAGAGATAAGGAGAGGTTTGGGGCTGGAGGAGGTTACAGAGATAGGGAGGGGCATAAGGATTGGAGGAAGTTACAGAGATAGGGAGGGGTGTAGGATCTGGAAGAGGTTACAGAGATAGGGAGGGGTGTAGGGGGCTGGAGGAGGTTACAGAGATAGGGAGGGGTGTAGGGGCTGGAGGAGGTTACAGTGATAGGGAGGGGTGGGCTGGAGGAGGTTACAGAGATAGGGAGGGGTGTAGGGGCTGGAGGAGGTTTCAGAGATATGGAGGGCAGCAGGTGCTGAGGAGGTTACGGAGATGGAGAGAGTTTAGGAGCTAGAGGAGGTAACAGAGATAGGGAGGGTTTAGGAGCTGGAGGAGGTAACAGAGATAGGGAGGGTTTAGGAGCTGGAGGAGGTAACAGAGATAGGGAGGGTTTAGGAGCTGGAGGAGGTAACAGAGATAGGGAGGGTTTAGGAGCTGGAGGAGGTTACAGAGATAGGGAGAGTTTCGGAGGTTACAGAGATAGGGAGTGTTGTAGGGGCTGGAGGAAGTTACAGAGATAGGGAGGTTAAGGAGCTGGTGGAGGTTATAGAGATAGGGAGAGTTTAGCAGGTTACAAAGATAGGGAGGGTTGTAAGGGCTGGAGGAGGTTACAGAGATAGGGAGGGTTTAGGAGTTGGAGGAGGTTACAGAGATAGGGAGGTTTAGGAGCTGGCGGAGGTTACAGAGATAGGGAGAGTTTAGGAGGTTACAAAGATAGGGAGGGTTGTAGGGGCTGGAGGAGGTTACAGAGATAGGGAGGGTTTAGGAGCTGGAGGAGGTTACAGAGATAGGAAGGATTTAAGAGGCTGTAGAGATAGGGAGGGTTAAGGAACTGGAAGAGGTTACAGAGATAGGGAGAGTTTAGGAGGTTACAAAGATAGGGAGGGTTGTAGGGGCTGGAGGAGGTTACAGAGATAGGAGGGGTGTCGGGGCTGGAGGAGGTTACAGAGATAGGGAGGGTTTAGGAGCTGGAGGAGGTTACAGAGATAGGGAGGGTTTAGGAGCTGGAGGAGGTTACAGAGATAGGGAGGATTTAAGAGGTTGTAGAGATAGGGAGGGTTAAGGAACTGGAAGAGGTTACAGAGATATGCAGAGTTAAGGAACCAGAGGAGGTTACAAAGATAGGGAGGGACAGTGACAAGATTTTGACGGTGTGTTACACAACACATACGATTAACTGTACCATCATCTTCAATCCACACGGATAACACTCTGAACACAAAGGCGCTGAAGGTCCCACCGAGAAATCCTCTCCAGTAATTCCGAACGGCAAAATAGGAACAGGTAACTTCAATGCTGAACAGAACACCTGGGACAGGAGAACGAGAAACTGCAAATTACAGCGAACGACAAGAAATATCTCCACGACAACCAGATATAGAGTAAAGCTCTCTCTGCACTGTCCCCTATCAATCATTCCCAGGATAGGTACGTCACGGGGTAACAGTAAAGCTTCCTCTACACTGTCTCAAGGTGCTGTAATACTGTATCTAATACTGTGCTGCACCTGTCCTGGGTGTATGTGGGGACAGTGTAGAGGGAGATTAACTCTAACTAGTGACTAGATACGTGGCTAGATACAGAGTAAAGCTCCCTCGACACTGCCCCCATCATACACTCCCAGGACAGGGACAGCACGGAGTTAGATACAGAGTAAAGCTCCCTTGACACTGTCCCCATTAAACACTCCCAGGACAGGTACAGCACGGGGTTAGATACAGAGTAAAGCTCCCTTGACACTGTCCCCATTAAACACTCCCAGGACAGGGACAGCACGGAGTTAGATACAGAGTAAAGCTCCCTCGACACTGTCCCCATCAAACACTCCCAGGACAGGTACAGCACGGAGTTAGATACAGAGTAAAGCTCCCTCTGCCTTGTCCCCTAATGAGGTCTAGGGGGGTAGCCATACTGTTAAATGGGAGGATTATGTTGCCCAGATTAGGGACAGCAGAGGCAAACTAGTAGTGGAGCCAGAAAAGGTCAACGAGGAATTTGAGGCCCTCTACCCGGGGCTGAACACCTCCAAGCCCCCAGCAGGGGACTTGGGGATGTAACAGTTCCTCGATGGACTGGACCTACCAATTGTAGGGGAGGAGAGGAAACTGGGGCTCGAAGCACCTATAGGATTGGGGAGGTCATAGAGAGCATCAACTCGGTGAAGACGGGGAAGGTGCCAGGACCAAACGGACCTTTACAAACAATTCCCGGTGGCACTGGCCCCACACCTGCAGGAGATGTTCAGAGACTCGCTGGCAAGGGGAACCCTGCTGCCTACGCTAGCACATGCCTCAGTCTCGCTGATACCCAAAAAGGACAAAGACCCGGCAGAATTCGGGTCCTACAGACCCATATCGCTGCTAAATGTAGGCGTGAAGATACTGGCCAAGGTCTTGGCCTGGAGAATTGCATTCCAGAGGTGGTCACAGAGGATTAGACGGCCTTTGTTAAGGGTAGACAGCTAACATCGAACATCAGATGGCGGGGAGGGTGCAGGTGATCAAGGTGAACGTACTGCCCAGGTTCCTCTTCCTGTTCAGATCCATACCGATCTCCATCCCCATAGCCTTTTTCAACTCAGTGGAAAAAATGTTCATCGGGGGGGAGGGGGGGGGGGGGGGAAGAACCCAAGGATCCCCAAAGAAGTCCTGCAAAGAACGAGAAGCATGGGATCCTGGCCCTCCCAATTACCACTGGGCAGCAACATCGGAAAGGTGGATAAAGGAAACGGAGGCTGAATGGGTAAGAATGGATGAGGACTCCTGCACGGGGACATCCCTCTGAGCCCTGGCCATGGCAGTGCTCCCATCCCCACCAAACAAACACTCAATGAGTCCAATAGTGATAGCTGCACTCGGTCGTGGAAGCAGCTGAGACAGCACTTCGGGCTAACCGAGATGTCCATTATGGTCCCATCTGCAACCATAGGTTCACGGCAGCCAAAATGTACGCAACCTTCAAAAGGTGGAGACAGGGTGGGGGGGGGGGGGGGGGGGGGGGGGGGAGAGACTGACAGTCAGGGGCTTCTACACTGACAACAAACTGACAACACCAGAGGAACTGACAGTGAAGATACATCTGAGTGGAAACAAATTAAGATAAATGCAAATTAAACATTTCTTACGTAGGGAAACAAAGACATACCCACGGCCGCTACACCAATCGCTATTAGAGGACCTACTGGACGTCGACATGCTCGGGAGGGGAAGCTGCGAGGATCTGTATGGACAACTACTAGGAAGAACATAGACACCACTGGATGAGACAAGGGAAAAATAGGAGGAAGACTTTGGGCTTGAAATAGGGTGGGGGCTCTGGAGCGTAGTTTCATGGGCCAGGGTTTAGAGAACACTAAAGTATATCATGGAGTTCACCTGACTCACGACATTTAACAAATTTTGGTTATGGGGAGCACAAGGGCCCACTTTACAGGTGTGATGCAACAGAGATCTAAAGTATTTTTAAAACAAACTAATGACTTTGTTAGTTTATTCTATGAATCCAGTTAACATTTTACCAACTACCAACACTGATAACCCCCCGAAAAGACACAGTACTCTGTAGGTAACCCTGAGTAACTTTCCTAACAACATCCATAAGCCAAAACACTTTTTAACAAAGACAGTAGGTTTGAATTCTCTACAGAGAACAGTTTTCACTTTTAAATTATCGAGTAATCTGACACCTTGTTTAACATACAGAGAGAGGGACAATGATTTGAATACAGCTCTCCAACTGAAAGCGAAACTAAAACACAAGAGCCAAAATCAGCTTCCAGACTCAAAACTAAAGTAAAAAGCACAATCATATTCCACCCACACAATGACATCACTGCAGCCATTTGATAAAACACACTTTTCGGAAAGGGACTCTTACATGACACCTCTTTCCAAGAAAAAAAAATCCATCAACTTCAAGATGGTTTCATTTTTCACCTTTTCACTTTCCTTTTAAACAACAGTGACAGGAAATATACTTTTTTTGTTTAACAAAACAAACCATGCAAACATTTATCTTAACATAGTTCATTTTAGTTCTTCTTCCTCCAACCGGAATCCCTCTTGATTGACAGTCTCTTTGGACAAGAAGGTCTCTGCAGGATACATCCATTTCTCTACGCGTTACTCTTTAAGATCAGACACTTCAGTTCAAACCGATCACAGAGCCCCTTGTAATTCTTCAACACAGGAGCATTGTTTAACACAGCCTTCAGGCAGTCAAATGCCTGTTTGCTACAATTCTTTAGCAAGTCCGTCAGTGGAGCGACCACACTACTAAAAGTCGATGTACACTGCACAATTGGGTAATCCTGAAACAACTTTGGTGCGTTTTTTATGCCAAATGGTATAAAATGGTATAATGGTAATGAATTGGTATATACAATCTGGAGTCACAAAACCTGAAATCTCCTTCGCCCTTTCGAATAAAGGTACCTGCCAGGAACCTTTAAGTAAATCCTGTTTGGAAACAAAAGCTGATTATCCCACCTTCTCAATGCAATCCTCCAAACGTGGGATAGGGTAAGAGTCTGTTCTTGTAACTGTATTAACCTTTCTATAATCCACACACAACCATTGGGTACCATCCGGTTTCAGTACCATCACTATAGGTGAGCTCCATTGGCTGCAACCCACTTCAATTATGCCAATTTTAAAGGGTTAAGTCTGTATGGATGTTGTTTAATTGGAACAGCGTTATACATCATGTATAGCCATTTTAGTACTTCCCAACTTATCTGCACAAACTTGCCCATGTGAAATCAATAACTTTCAGGTCAGTTCGTTTTTCCTCTGGAAGGTAACTCAACAATGTATCCCAATTTTTAAGAACATCCTTGTTTTCCAATTTAATTTGAGGGATGTCAAATTCGTCATTTGGATTTGGTTCTTCACTTTGAGTTAGAATAATTAAAAGCTCCTCCTTTTGCTCTCCTTCCCTTTCAAAGTACCCTTTAAGCAGATTCACATGACACACTCGGTGAGTCTTCCTCCTATCTGCCGTTCTGACCACATAAATCACCTCACTTAATTTCCTTTAAATCTGATAAGGTCCACAAAACCTTGCTTTTAAAGGTTCACCTACCACAGACAATACTACAACTTTATCTCCACAGGCAAAACTACGAACTTTGGATTTCATGTCCACTACCCCTTTCATCACATGGTGTGCAACTTTTAAATGTTGTCTAGCCAATTCCCCTGCTCTATTTAATCGTTCCCTAAAATGTGACACGTAATCCAATAATGTAAGTTCCGACTGCTCACTCACCAATTTTTCCTTAATCAATTTAAGTGGTCCTTTTACCTCATGACCAAAAATTAATTCAAAAGGACTGAATTTGGTTGACTCATTAGGTGCATCCCTAATTGCAAACAGTACGAATGGAATTCCTTTATCCCAATCCTCTGGATAATCTTGACAATTAGCGCTCAACATTGTCTTTAATGTCTGATGCCACCATTCAAACTCTCCCTGTGATTCTGGATGGTATGCAGTTAATTTAAATTGTTTTATTCCTAAGCTATCCATAACTTCTTTGAATAATCTTGAGGTAACATTTGATCCTTGATTGTAACGATCCCCGATTGTATTTCTGTAGGTAGTCCATATCTAGTAAAGAATTTAAGTAACTCCTCCACAATCTTTTTAGCTGTAATATTACGTACTGGAATGACCTTTGGAAACCTAGCAGACACACCTATTATAGTCAAAAGTTATTGATTCCCACTTTTCATTTTAGGAAGCGGCCCTACACAATCAATTAAGACCCTTGTAATAGGTTCCTCAAATGCTGGAATGGGTATTAAGGGTGCTGGTTTTATCACTGCTTGAGGTTTCCCTATCACTTGACGTGTGACATGATCAACAAAATCTAACTACATCTTTATGTAGTCCAGGCCAATAAAATGTTTCGGGATTTTAGCTTCAGTTTTCCTTACTTCCAAATGACCTCCCACTGGTACCTCACGTGCACCTCGCAACACCTCCTTTCTATACCCTACCGGCAATACCACTTGATGAACGTCTGCCCACTTTTCATCTTCCTGCATATGTAAAGGTCTCCATTTTCTCATCAAGACATTACTTTCACAATAACAACATTCTGGTATACACTCAGATTCCTCCTCCGTATATGCTTTCTGATACATTTGTTTTATTTCTAGATCTTTCTGTTGTAACTCCACCAATTATGCTGAACTAAAAATATCCGGCTCGTCCTCCACCTGTTCTTGTTCTTTTCCAACCACCTGATCAAAAATCGTTTCTGATAATTGAACTTAACTTTATCTTCGCTCTTTGATTTCTCCTCTTGTCTTAACCTGTGACTTTGCGACCTTCTTACTACACAATCCGGAGAAATCCCAGGATATTCATCCTTCAACACTTTGTTGTCTGATTTTCTATTAGGTTCTCAACCAGAGTAGGCATTACTCCCACCTGCGATCCAGCTATATCATTACCCAAGATAAACTGTATTTCTGGACAAGATAGTTTCTCTATTACTCCTCCGACCACTTCCCCACTCTTCACTGGACTTTCCAACCTTACCTTATATAATGGAACGCAATTCTTCTCACCCTGAATTCCACATATTACCTCTGTTTCTGGCAATATTCCTCCCAAACAACAGAACACCTCATCTCTTACCATCAAAGATTGACTAGCTCCTGTATCTCTTAAAATTGTGACTTCTTTACCAACTCCTCCTGGTACACATGAGTAAACTTTACCCACACAAGTAAATTCTTTAAAGAGATCTGGCACTTTCTTATAAATCACCTCTTGATCAGATTGTACAATCTTTTGCACCTCCTCCGCTTCACTTGGGCATTCCTTTACAACTTTAACAAACCCCACTGACTTAGCCTGTTTCATCACATCAGCCTTCCCAATGCTTTCTTCAACCACCAACACTGTGACTTCACATGGCCTAATTTATTACAGTGAAAACAGTTGAAACTTTTCATTTCTCTTCCACCCTCCTGGATTTCCTTTTTAATCTGAGGTACACTCTCCTTGTTATCTCCCATCAGATCTCCTTTACCTCTGCCACTTGAGTATTTATCTTTTCCCCAGTTTCTATCCCTCACAGGTTGAAACTGATGTCGGAATAAAGCTTTGATTTGTGAACTAATTAATAATCATCTGCCATTTCTGCTGCTAATCTCGCAGTTTTAACCCTCTGCTCTTCCACATGAGTTCTCACTACATCAGGAATTGAATTTTTAAACTCTTCCAAAAGTATAATTTCTCTGGGAGCTTCATACGTTTGGTCTATTTTCAAAGCCCTTATCCACCTCTCAAAATTGCTCTGTTTGATTCTTTCAAACTCCATGTATGTTTGACCAGGTTCTTTCCTTAAATTTCTAAACCTTTGTCTGTAGGCTTCAGGCACTCGTTCATATGCACCCAAGATGGATTTTTCCACCTCCTCATATGTCCCAGATACCTCCTCCGAGAGTGTGCAAACACTTGACTAGCCCTACCTAACACCTTTGTTTGAATCAGTGATACCCATGTGTCCTGTGGCCATTTCATTTGTTTATCTATCTTCTCAAATGAAATGAAAAAGGCTTCTACCTCCTTCTCATCAAACATTGGCATTGCTTGGACATATTTAAATAGATCCGCACCAAGCCTTTGACTATGACGCTCAGTTATCCTCATCACTCTCCTCAAACTGTACGTTTCCCTTTTCATCCACCAATTTCAACTGACTGTCATGTTTCATGGTCATTTTCTGAAGTTCAAACTCTCCCTCTTTTTCCTTTCCTCTCTCTCCTTTTCTTTTTCCCTGATCTGTACCTCCCTTTCTGTTTCTTTTTGTTCTTCCAGGGCTATTCTTTCTTTTTTCCTCTCTTCTCTCTCCTTTTCTCTCATTTCCTATTCAAGCTACTTTAATTCTTTTTCATGTTCAAGTTGCTTGATTTGTCACTGAATTTTTGCCATTTCCAATGAGTCCGACTGTACCTCAGACAATTTTAAAGGTTCAGCTACCGCCGTCAGTACCTTATCTTTTCGTATTCTGTCAGGTAATGTTAACCGCAATGTTTTTGCCAAATCTAAAAGCCTGTTTTTAGTCTCTGTTTGTAAGGTACTTTGTGTGACCTTCTCCACCCCAAAAACTTCAGAGCCTTCGAAAGAGCCATTGTCCATAACACACTCCCCCTACTTAAAATGGAATACCACACCTGAAAAGCAAACACAAATATGCTCACCTCTCACTGCCTTTAAGTTCACCAAGCCAACCCAATCACGAAAGATAGACTTTTATCCCGGACGAGCCCCCAATTTGTTATGGGCCAGGGTTCAGAGAACCCCAAAGTATATCATGGAGTTCACCTGACCCACAACTTTTAATAGATTGCGGATCCAGCAGAGGGCAGCAGAGCAGAGCTACTGATCAGCTGTTCTGGGGAAATTTGCATATGTGCAGTGCGGTCAGCCTAATTTGAAGGTGTACCTGCGAAGGAGACCCAAGGAGTTTGAGTGAAGGCAAGCATCCAGCAGAGGGCAGCAGAGCAGAGCTACTGATCAGCTGTTCTGGGGAAATTTTCATACGTGCAGTGCGGTCAGCCTAATTTGAAGGTGTACCTGCGAAGGAGACCCAAGGAGTTTGAGTGAAGGCAAGCATCCAGCAGAGGGCAGCAGAGCAGAGCTACTGATCAGCTGTTCTGGGGAAATTTGCATACGTGCAGTCCGGTCAGCCTAATTTGAAGGTGGTTTGTGGAGGGGCTGTTGTCAAGTGACAGTTAAACCTGAAACACTTCGTCAGTGTTTCCCACCCTACCTCCTCCTCTAACCAAAAAAAAAACCCACGGTCATTGGGAAGCGGGAGCAGGGGCCTGTCGTGAAGGTGAGTGAGTGCCTTTAAATTTGCTTACCTTTCAGCGGGAGCAGGGTTTGAGGGAATATCAGGTAAGCTCTTCCTTTATTTTCCTTTTTCTTGTTTTTTTTTAAATCTAGAGGTGATGTCAGGGAAGGCAGTACAATGCTCCTCCTGCAGAATGTTTGAGGTGAGGGACACCGTCAGTGTCCCTGCTGATTTCATCTGTGGGAAGTGCACCCAACTCCAGCTCCTCAAAAACCATGTTAGGGACCTGGAGCTTGAGCTGGATGAACTTCGGATCATTCAGGAGGCAGAGGGGGTCATAGATAGGAGCTTCAGGGAAGTAGTTACACCAAAGGCTGGAGATAGATGGGTAACTGTAAGAGGGACTGGGAAGAAGCAGTCAGTGCAGGGACCCCCTGCGGTCGTTCCCCTGAGTAACAAGTATACCGTTTTGGATACTTGTGGGGGGGGGACTTACCAGGGGTAAGCCATGGGGTACGGGCCTCTGGCACGGAGTCTGTCCCTGTTACTCAGAAGGGAAGGGGGGAAAGGAGTAGAAGATTAGTAATTGGGGACTCAATAGTCAGGGGCACAGATAGGAGATTTTGTGGGAGCGAGAGAGACTCACGTTTGGTATGTTGCCTCCCAGGTGCAAGGGTACGTGATGTCTCGGATCGTGTTTTCCGGGTCCTTAAGGGGGAGGGGGAGCAGCCTCAAGCCGTAGTCAACATTGGCACTAACGACATAGGTAGGAAAGGGGACAAGGATGTCAGGCAGGCCTTTAGGGAGCTAGGATGGAAGCTCAGAGCGAGAACAAACAGAGTTGTTATCTCTGGGTTGTTGCCCGTGCCAAGTGATAGTGAGATGAGGAATAGGGAGAGAGAGCAATTAAACACGTGGCTACAGGGATGGTGCAGGCGGGAGGGATTCAGATTTCTGGATAACTGGGGCTCTTTCTGGGGAAGGTGGGACTGCTATAGACAGGATGGTCTACATCTGAACCTGAGGGGCACCAATATCCTGGGGGGGAGATTTGTTAGTGCTCTTTGGGGGGGTTTAAACTAATTCAGCAGGGGCATAGGAACCTGGATTGTAGTTTTGGGGTACGGGAGATTGAGAGTATAGAGGTCAGGAGCATAGATTTGACTTCGCAGGAGGGTGCCAGTGTTCAGGTGGGTGGTTTGAAGTGTGTCTACTTCAATGCCAGGAGTATACGAAATAAGGTAGGGGAACTGGCAGCATGGGTTGGTACCTGGGACTTCGATGTTGTGGCCATTTCAGAGACATGGATAGAGCAGGGCAGGAATGGTTGTTGCAGGTTCCGGGGTTTAGGTGTTTTAGTAAGCTCAGAGAAGGGGGCAAAAGAGGGGGAGGTGTGGCGCTGCTAGTCAAGGACAGTATTACGGTGGCGGAAAGGATGCTAGATGGGGACTCTTCTTCTGAGGTAGTATGGGCTGAGGTTAGAAACAGGAAAGGAGAGGTCACCCTGTTGGGAGTTTTCTATAGGCCACCTAATAGTTTAGGGATGTAGAGGAAAGGATGGCGAAGATGATTCTGGAAAAGAGCGAAAGTAACAGGGTAGTTGTTATGGGAGACTTTAACTTTCCAAATATTGACTGGAAAATATATAGTTCGAGTACATTAGATGGGTCGTTCTTTGTACAATGTGTGCAGGAGGGTTTCCTGACACAATATGTTGACAGGCCAACAAGAGGCGAGGCCACATTGGATTTGGTTTTGGGTAATGAACCAGGCCAGGTGTCAGATCTGGAGGTAGGTGAGCACTTTGGAAACAGTGACCACAATTCGGTGACCTTTACGTTAGTGATGGAAAGTGATAAGTATACCCCGCAGGGCAAGAGTTATAGCTGGGGGTAGGGCAATTATGATGCCATTAGACATGACTTAGGATATGTAGGTTGGAGAAGTAGGCTGCAAAGGGTTGGGCACACTGGATATGTGGAGCTTGTTCAAGGAACAGCTATTGCATGCTCTTGATAAGTACATACCAGTCAGGCAGGGAGGAAGGGGTCGAGCGAGGGAACCGTGGTTTACCAAAGAAGTGGAATCTCTTATTAAGAGGAAGAAGGAGGCCTATGTGAAGATGAGGCGTGAAGTTTCAGTTGGGGCGCTTGATAGAAGGAAGCGAGGAAGGATCTAAAGAGAGAGCTAAGACGAGCAAGGAGGGGACATGAGAAGTCTTTGGCAGGTAGGATCAAGGAAAACCCAAAAGCTTTCTATAGGTATGTCAGGAATAAAAGAATGACTAGGATAAGAGTAGGGCCAGTCAAGGACAGTGGTGGGAAGTTGTGTGTGGAGGCTGAGGAGATAAGCGTGATACTAAATGAATACTTTTCGTCAGTATTCACTCAGGAAAAAGATAATGTTGTGGAGGAGAATGCTGAGACCCAGGCTATTAGAATAGATGGCATTGAGGTGCATAGGGAAGAAGTGTTGGCAATTCTGGACAAGGTGAAAATAGATAAGTCCCCGGGGCCTGATGGGATTTATCCTAGGATTGTCTGGGAAGCCAGGGAAGAGATCGCTGAGCCTTTGGCTTTGATTTTTAGGTCATCATTGGCTACAGGAATAGTGCCAGAGGACTGGAGGACAGAAAATGTGGTCCCTTTGTTCAAGAAGGGGAGTAGAGATAACCCCGGTAACTATAGGCCGGTGAGCCTCATGTCTGTTATGGGTAAAGTCTTGGAGAGGATTATAAGAGATACGATTTATAATCATCTAGATAGGAATAATATGATTAGGGATAGTCAGCATTGTTTTGTGAAGGGTAGGTCATGCCCCACAAACCTTATCGAGTTCTTTGAGAAGGTGACTGAACAGGTAGACGAGGGTAGAGCAGTTGATGTGGTGTATATGGATTTCAGTAAAGCGTTTGATAAGGTTCCCCACGGTCGTCTATTGCAGAAAATACAGAGGCTGGGGATTGAGGGTGATTTAGAGATGTGGATCAGAAATTGACTAGTTGAAAGAAGACAGAGAGTGGTAGTTGATGGGAAATGTTCAGAATGGAGTTCAGTTACGAGTGGCATACCACAAGGATCTGTTCTGGGGCCGTTGCTGTTTGTCATTTTTATAAATGACCTAGAGGAGGGCGCAGAAGGATGGGTGAGTAAATTTGCAGACGACACTAAAGTCGGTGGAGTTGTAGACAGTGTGGAAGGATGTTGCAGGTTACAGAGGGACATAGATAAGCTGCAGAGCTGGGCTGAGAGGTGGCAAATGGAGTTTAATGTAGAGAAGTGTGAGGTGATTCACTTTGGAAAGAATAACAGAAATGCGGAATATTTGGCTAATGGTAAAATTCTTAGCAGTGTGGATGAGCAGAGGGATCTCGGTGTCCATGTACATAGATCCCTGAAAGTTGCCACCCAGGTTGATAGGGTTGTGAAGAAGGCCTATGGTGTGTTGGCCTTTATTGGTAGAGGGATTGAGTTCCGGAGCCATGAGGTCATGTTGCAGCTGTACAAAACTCTGGTACGGCCGCATTTGGAGTATTGCGTACAGTTCTGGTCGCCTCATTATAGGAAGGACGTGGAAGCTTTGGAACGGGTGCAGAGGAGATTTACCAGGATGTTGCCTGGTATGGAGGGAAAATCTTATGAGGAAAGGCTGATGGACTTGAGGTTGTTTTCGTTAGAGAGAAGGTTAAGAGGTGACTTAATAGAGGCATACAAAATGATCAGAGGGTTAGATAGGGTGGACAGCGAGAGCCTTCTCCCGCGGATGGAGGTGGCTAGCACGAGGAGACATAGCCTTAAATTGAGGGGTAATAGATATAGGACAGACGTCAGAGGTAGGTTTTTTACGCAAAGAGTGGTGAGGCCGTGGAATGCCCTACCTGCAACAGTAGTGAACTCGCCAACATTGAGGGCATTTAAAAGTTTATTGGATAAGCATATGGATGATAATGGCATAGTGTAGGTTAGATGGCCTTTAGTTTTTGACTTCCCATGTCGGTGCAACATCGTGGGCCGAAGGGCCTGTACTGCGCTGTATCATTCTATGTTCTATGTACGGGGAGCACACGGCCCACTCTACAGGCGTGATGCAACAGAGATCTAAAGTATTTTTAAAACAAAACAATGTTTATTTTATGAATCTAGTTAACATTTTATAAACCCACAGTAAACCTCTTACCAACTACCAACACTGATACCCCCCCAAAGATACAATACTCTATAGGTAACCCTTAGTAACTTTCCTAACAACATCCATAAGACAAAACACTTTTTAACAAAGACAGTAGGTTTGAATTCTCTACAGAGAACAGTTATCACTTTTAAATTATCGAGTAATCTGACACCTTGTTTAACATACAGAGGGAGGGACCAGTATACATCTGCTTGCTTTTTAATTCAGCTCTCCAACAGAAAACGAAACTAAAACACAGAGCCAAAACCAACTTCCAGCTCAAACCGAAAGTAAAAAGCAGAATCACATTCCAGCTCCCAACCCACACAATGACATCACTGCAGCCATTTGATAAAACACACTTTTCTTAAAGGGACTCTCACATGACAGAAGCATTAAACAGGGTCAACTCCACCTCCACATGCACAGGGCTAACTCGAAAGCAGCTCTAAGTGGTGCACAGAGCATACCTATCCAGAACGCAAATGAGCAGGTTCTTCCGAGAGGTGGAGGACAAATGTGAATAATGCCAGGGAGATCCAACCAACCACATCGACATGTTCTGGACATGCCCCAGACTTGTAGGGTTCTGGACGGCCTTCTTTAAAGCAATGTCCAAGGTGGTGGGGATGAGGGTAGAGCCGTGTCCAAGAGTGGCGGTCTTCGGAGTATTAGACCAGCCAGATCTTTTCACAGAGAGCAGGGCCGATGCCAATGCCCCTTCCTTTGCCTCCCTGATTCATGACCCTCCGACAACGCAGATCCCTCACTGAGAATCCAGCTCGGGTGGCGATCAGCAGCACCACCCAAAGCTGCAGACTGACTGTCCAACCTGGCGGAACGTCCACCTGGATAAAATCAAATTCACCATCTGGGGAGGGGTGGTCGGAAGACGGCTTCCACAAAACGTGGGAGCCATTCACCCATTTGTTCCAAGAGCTGCTTGTAGCCAACAGCCAATAAACCAGAGGGAGGAGGAAGCCACAGAAGAACCACAGGCTCAATTAAATGAAAGGGGGGGGGGGGGGGGGGGAGGAGGGAGGGAGCGAACAAAGAGGCATAGAACCCAACCATATCTAACACAAAATAGTGTATGTGGCAGAATGCCACCCCAACAGGCTAAGGCTGGAAGAACCAACAAACAAAGACGACATGCCAAATAACAAGAAGGGCATAGGGACCGGGAGGAAATACAAGAAGGCATACAGCATGCTCAAGAAGGCATACAGCATGCTTGCCTTCATTGGACAGGGTATTGAGTACAAGAGTCGGCAGGTCATGTTACAGTTGTATCGGACTTTGGTTCGGCTACATTTGGAATACTGCGTGCAGTTCTGGTCGCCACGTTACCAGAAGGATGTGGATGCTTTAGATAGGGTGCAGAGGAGGTTCACCAGGATGTTGCCTGGTATGGAGGGTGCTAGCTATGAAGAAAGGTTGAGTAGATTAGGATTGTTTTCGTTGGAAAGACGGAGGTTGAGGGGGGACCTGATTGAGGTACACAAAATTATGAGAGGTATAGACAGGGTGGATAGCAACAAGCTTTTTCCAAGAGTGAGGGTGTCAATTACAAGGGGTCACGATTTCAAGGTGAGAGGGGGAAAGTTTAAGGGAGATGTGCGTGGAAAGTTTTTTACACAGAGGGTGGTGGGTGCCTGGAACGCTTTGCCAGCAGAGGTAGTGGAGGCGGGCACGATAGCATCATTTAAGATGCATCTGGACAGATATATGAATGGGCGTCAACAGAGGGAAGTAGATCCTTGGAAAATAGGAAACAGGTTTAGATAAAGGATCTGGATCGGCGCAGGCTGGGAGGGCCGAAGGGCCCGTTCTGGTGCTGTAATTTTTCTTTGTTCTTTGAAATGGGGAGTTGGCAGCAGGAGGCCAAGTCAAAACTCAACACTTGCTGAGAAATGTAAATTGCATCTCATGCATGCAGTGAATGGTAACCGATGTATGTTGCTTCTGTGTATGTTTACGTTCACCGTTGCTTTGTATAATAAATAAAACCCCAATAACACCATTTTTTAAAAAGGTCTGACCTTCCGATAGTGCAACACACTCAGTATTGACCCTGCGACAGTGCAGCACTCCCTCAGTACTGACCCTCTGACAGTGCGGCGCTCCCTCAGCACTGACCCTCTGACAGTGCAGTACTCCCTCAGTACTGACCCTCTGACAGTGCAGCACTCCCTCAGTACTGACCCTCTGACAGTGCAGCACTCCCTCAGTACTGACCCTCTGACAGTGCGGCGCTCCCTCAGTACTGACCCTCTGACAGTGCAGCACTCCGTCAGTACTGACCCTCTGACAGTGCAGCACTCCGTTAGTACTGACCCTCTGACAGTGTAGCACTCCGTCAGTACTGACCCTCTGACAGTGAGGCACTCCCTCAGTACTGACTCTCTGACAATGCGGCACTCCCTCAGTACTGATCCTGTGTCAGTACAGCACTCCCTGAGTCTTGACCTTGTGCCAGTGCAGCACTCCCTCAGTACTGACCCTCTGACAGTGAGACACTCCCTCAGTACTGACTCTCTGACAATGCGGCGCTCCCTCAGTACTGACCCTCTGACAGTGCAGCACGCCCTCAGTACTGACCCTCTGACAGTGCGGCACTCCCTCAGTACTGACCCTCTGACAGTGCGGCACTCCCTCAGTACTGACCCTGTGCCAGTGCAGCACTCCCTCAGTACTGACCCTCCAATAACGCAGCTCCCCCCTCAGTACTGACTGTAGTGATCTTTACATGGGTATGTACAGAAGGGGCTAATGGGTAATGGAAAGACCACTAGGAGGCAGCACTGGCGTGTATAAAAGGGGGAAGCAAGCAGCCCTCTGGTCCCTTTGGCTGATTAGACTGTGAGGAGAACAGAGGCAGAGACTTAGCTCAGGGTTGCGAGTGTGGTCAGGCCGAATTGAAGAGCATAGAAAAGTTGTAACCTTTCTACTCGTACAGTTCTTAAAGTAAGAACTCACGCAGTTATATAAGTTGTGTTGCTCAATAAACCTTCTGTAAAACTTCTGGATGACTTCGAGCCTTCTTCCAAAGCCTCTACTGTAACTGAGTTGAGTAGCACAGATTACCTGCCTTATAGGTAACAAAGCATGGTCCCAGATTGGCTTTAATCGGACAGTACTAGATAGATTAGGTTAGAGACCAGAAAGAACCAAAACAAGCAGCAAAAGTAATGGGCCGGCCGCTCGACTGTGGAAGACTTCGCAGCATTTTGATTCCAAAGAACCTACTGAAGCGATGGACCGCACGCCACTTCCAGAGTTGCTGAAAACTACCGGTAATTTAAATAGTAACTGGTAAATGTATAAACAGCAGCTTCAGTTATACATGGCAGCTACTGCCTGAAATGCTGCCCCCGACGGGAGAAAGATTGGGATATTACTCTCAACGGCAAGCTGTAGACATTTATAACTCTTTTATGTATGGTGACAATGAAGATAAAACTAGCTTTCAAGTGATAATGGCAAAATTTGATGAGCACTGTAAATCAGTCAAATGAAATCATGGAACGATTTAACCTGCGTAACAGATTCCAAAAAAACGGGGAGACTATCTCTGATAAACTACCATTGCAAAATGCTTACAGCAAGGACAGAAAAAACAGCAGTACCTGGAGCTTCTTGAGACAAAAAACATGGAGAAAGTACTCCATGAGGTAGAAGATGTTAAAATGGTGGCCTCTCCTCACAGGCCTTCTTTTCCGGCCCA
This sequence comes from Scyliorhinus canicula, assembly GCF_902713615.1. Lineage (NCBI taxonomy): Eukaryota > Metazoa > Chordata > Chondrichthyes > Carcharhiniformes > Scyliorhinidae > Scyliorhinus > Scyliorhinus canicula. The sequence goes on from NC_052161.1 coordinate 88,069,638, forward strand.
TTATAGCATGTCTGCCCTTGCGCGCAGTCAGGAGAAACGCAATCACGCAAGAATCTGCGCATGCGCAGTATGTAAAGTACCGCCCCCAGCCAGAAGAGCGAGTTGCGCATGCGCAATCGCTGCCGACGCGTGTCGTCACGGACGTCATGATGTGCTGCCGCTGTGGCACTGCCCATCCGAAAGGGAAATGTCCTGCACTAGGGAAAAGATGCTTAAAGTGCTCCAAGATGAATCATTTTGCCTCCCAGTGTCAGGCCACAGCCAAATATTACTCTCCAATGCAAAGACATGGAAACTTCAAGGTTCGCACAGTAGATGCAATGGACACCCGAAGAAAACTTTTCTGACCACGAAGAGTTCCACTCGTGGGAGAACACATAGGGCGTTGGAATCATAAATGCCACATGGTTCACACGAGCTGACTAGACAGCCTCAATATGTGCATACCATGGAATCCACAAGCGAATGGAGTGCCACGCTGCAAGTGAACAACTCCCCAATTACGTTCAATCTTGCACGGGAGCATTCCCGAACTTGATGACAAGCAAAGATCTTGCATCAATCCCAAGGACACACGAGATGATACCTGCTGAATGCAAGTTAACAGACTACAATGGGAACCACATCACCTCGAGGGGATCATGCCACCTACAAGTAGTTAATAAGAAAGTCACAAAAGGACTACGTTTTGTGATCGTGGACAACAAAAGAACATCTCTGTTAAGTGCTCAAGCCTGCAAGGATTTGCGGCTGATACAAAGGAGTTTCATGAACACGGTTAACTCATCACGACTGGTCGATGCCATCCAGCTGCTTCTCAGTGAGTATCCTGACGTCTTTTATGGCATGGGTATGTTACCCAACAAATACAAAATCCTGCTCAAAAGCGATGCAACACCGATCATTCATGCACCAAGGAGGATACCAGCTCCGTTGCGGGACAAGCTAAAAGCAGAACTCCAATGCCTCCAATCATATCACAGGTCACGCAGCCGACGGACTGGGTCAGCTCGTTGGTATGAGTCAAGAAGCCGTCCAGTGAACTCAGAATCTGTTTCGATCCCAAAGACTTGAACAAAAACATTCGCAGGGAGCTCTATCCCCAAGCAAGAGGAGATAACGAGCGAAATGGCGAAGGCTTGCATATTCACCAAACTTGATTCCTCACAAGGTTTCGGGCAGATGCAGCTCGATGATTCCAGCCGACTGCTGTGTACCTTCAACACACCATTTGGACGATACTGTTATAATCGTATGCCTTTCGGGATTATCTCTGCATCCAAAATATTTCACAGACTAATGGTGCAGATGACGGAAGGCATTGAAAGCGTCCATGTAGATGTTGATGACATCATAATATGGTCAACGACAGAGGAAGACCACATTGCTCGGTTAAAACAAGTCTTCCAAAGAATCCGCCAATTTGGCCTGAAGCTCAACCAAGCCAAGTGCACCTTTGCACGTTCATCTCTGACCTTCGTGGGTGACACGATATCAGAGCACGGGGTGAAGCCGGACGCTGAGGAGATCGCAGCAATTCAGAACATGCAGCGGCCACATGGCAAGAAAGCGGTGCTCAGGTTTCTTGGATTCATCAACTTCCTAGGCAAGTTCATATCGAACCTAGCAGCACGGACGACGGCGTTACGACAGGTGATAATGAAGGACACGGAGTTTGACTGGACTCCACGCCCCCAAGACGAGTGGTGGCAGCTCCAACGCTGGCATTCTTTGACCCAGCAAAACCCACAAAGATCTCCACCGATGCCAGTTAACATGGAATTGGTGCGGTGCTACTTCAACAGAATGACCAGTCGGACTGGGTCCCAGTGGCTTACGCTTCTCGAGCGATGACAGCCACAGAGTGCAGGTATGCACAGATAGAGAAGGAGTGCCTGAGATTGATCATGGATGTGACAAAATTCCACCACTATGTGAATGATCTTCCCACATTTCTAGTGGAGACTGATCATAGGCCACTGGTCAACATTCTTAACAAAGATCTCAATGACATGACGCCGCGCCTACAACGCATGATGATGAAGTTGCGGAGGTACGACTTCAGGCTGGTCTACACTCCTGGGAACGACGGAATAATCGCTGACACCTTATCCCGAGCCATTGATGCTGACAGTCCACCTCCGGCTTCCATAAAGTAGAAGCTCATGCACAGTGGTGCAGGAAGACACTCCCGGCAATGGACGAGAAGCTGCAGCAATTCTGTCAGGCGACACGAGAAGATGTGACCTTGCTCTAGGTCATGCACAACCTTCAGCATGGCTGGCCAAGAGGGCGGTGCCCACAGTTCCAAAACGTCCAAACTGAACTGTCCGTGGTGGATGGTATCATACTGCGGAATGACAGAATCGTCATTCCTCTGGCGCTCCGGGCGGACATGCTCCGCAGGATTCACGAGGGGCACCTTGGTGCTGAAAAGTGCAAAAGGAGAGCACGGGAATCCGTGTATTGGCCTGGGATAAACGAGGACATAACAAACATGGTGCTCACATGTGACACGTGTCAAAAACATTGACCGGCACAATGCAAGGAGCCACTCCGACAGCATGAGATGGTTACGTCACTGTGGGACAAAATTGGTATTGACTTGTTTCATTCCATGGGTCGACACTATGTTCTTCTCATCGATTATTACTCCAACTTTCCGGAAGTACTGAAACTCCCGGATCTCACATCGGCGTCAGTTATCAAAGGGTGCAAGGAAACCTTCTCGAGGCTTGGCATCCCACAGACGGTCATGTCCGACAATGATCCTTGCTTTGCAAGATAGGAGTGGTTGGAGTTCTCAAAAAAATACAACTTCAGGCATGTGACGTCCAGTCCACACTTTCCTCAATCGAATGGCAGGGTGGAGAAAGGTGTCCACATTATTAAGCAACTAATCAGCAAGGCCGCTGACTCGAATTCCGACATACACTTGGCTCTATTGTCATATCGTTCATCGCCTTTGAGCTCTGGGCTGTCACCGGCTCAAATGCTCTTCAATCGAGATGTGAGGACAACGCTAGCGGCATTACACTTCGCCAATCCAGATAACTCGCCAGTCCTGGACAAGATACGTCACCAACGTCAGGGACAAAAGCAGCAGTATGACCGCCATGCGAAAGTGCTGCATCCGTAGCGATCAACGACATGGTTAGATTGCGACACCCTGGTGGAGGTTGGTCTAACATGGCAATGGCGATCCGCCAAGTATCGCCACGATCGTACGTTGTGAAGTCTGATGATGGAATACTGTTTTGACGCAATTGGCGAGACTTGCTGAAGATTCCACCTCATCAACCTGTATTTCCGACGTTAGATCTGCAGGACGCTATCATGGGACATCCCGGGACACCAGCAGTTGGTGCTCAAATGGGCATAAAAACCTCTGGGTCACAATGTCCACTCAGGAGGTCTACCTAACTCAGATGTGCACCCAACCATCTGAACTTGTGAACATGAACTGATACAATCATTGCTCTCTGTTCTGTATTTGTGCATGAAACTAACTGTTTGATTATTTTTTAGTTACAGCTCTGCAACTATGAAAAGAAAAGTGAAAAAGGGGGATGTAGTGATCTTTACATGGGTATGTACAGAAGGGGCTGATGGGTAATGGAAAGACCACTAGGAGGCAGCACTGGCATGTATAAAAGGGGGAAGCAAACAGCTCTCTGGTCCCTTTGGCTGATTAGACTGTGAGGAGAACAGAGGCAGAGACTTAGCTCAGGGTTGCGAGTGTGGTCAGGCCTAATTGAAGAGCATAGAAAAGTTGTAACCTTTCTACTCGTACAGTTCTTAAAGTAAGAACTCACGCAGTTATATAAGTTGTGTTGCTCAATAAACCTTCTGTAAAACTTCTGGATGACTTCGAGCCTTCTTCCAAAGCCTCTACTGTAACTGAGTTGAGTAGCACAGATTACCTGCCTCACAGGTAACAAAACACTGACCCTGCAACAGTGCGGCACTCGCTCAGTACTGACCCTGCGACAATGCAGCTCCCCCTCAGTACTGACCCTCCGACAATGCAGCTCCCCCTCAGATACTGACCCTCCGACAATGCAGCTCCCCCTCAGTACTGACCCTCTGACAGTGCGGCCCTCGCTCAGTACTGACCCTCCGACAATGCAGCTCCCCCTCACTACTGACCCTCTGACAGTGCAGCACTCCCTCAGTACTGACCCTCTGACAGTGCGGCACTCCCTCAGTACTGACCCTCTGACAGTGTGGCGCTCCCTCAGTACTGACCCTCTGACAGTGCAGCTCCCCCTCAGTACTGACCATGCGACAGTGCAGCTCCCCCCTCAGTACTGACTCTCTAACAGTGTGGCACTCCCTCAGTACTGACCCTCTGCCAGTGCAGCACTCCCTCAGTTCTGACCATCTGACAGTACAGCACTCCCTCAGGGCTGATCCTCTGACAGTGCAGCACTCCCTCAGTACTGACCCTCTGACAGTGCAGCACTCCCTCAGCACTGACCCTCTGACAGTGCAGCACTCCCTCAGTACTGACCCTCTGACAGTGCAGCACTCCCTCAGTACTGATTCTCTGACAGTGCAGCACTCCCTCAATTCTAATGAGAGTGTGGTGAATTCATACTGTATTGTAATACACACTATTGCATTGCATTGTATTATGTCCTTGTAGGCTCGGTATGTGAACCATTGTGCGGCTCTGCCCATAGGGGTAGATGAGGAGATTGTGCAGTGCTCCACCCTTGGCTCCGCCCATGGCCCCTCCCAATACCGGAAGACTAAAGTGCTACAGCCGTGAGCCTGCCCTCAGTTCTTCTGGTCACAGGCAGGCTCAGTTGTAAGACTATTAAAACCACAGTTTACTTCCAATCGTGTCTCTACTGAATTGATGGTCACATAAATATAATAGTCTTAGAAAACTTGAAGAAAACTACTATGGAATCAGCCCTCAAACCTGATCGACTAGAACTCGACCCGCAGGCTGCAGAGGCGAAGGAAATCTTCCTACACTGGCTTCGATGTTTCAAGGCCTACCTGGCTGAATCAAGCACATCCGAGACTACAGGGGAGCAGAAACTCAACCTACTGCGTGCACGGGTGAGCCATCGTATCTCTCCGCAACTCAATTGTACCACCTCATATACGGAGGCACTGGCTATGCTCGACCGATTGTACATGCGGCCGATTAATGAGGTCTACGCGCGGCACATTTTCACGACCTTCCGCCAGCGCCCCGCAGAGTCGCTGGAAGACTTCCTGCGTGACATAAAAGCCCTTGCTCAGGACTGCAATTTTCAGTCTGTAACGGCCTCCCAACACAGGGAACTCGCTGTCCGTGATGTATACATTGCAGTGCTCAGGTCTAAGTATGTGCGCCAGCGGCTATTGAAAAAGGGGCCAGAACTTGGAGGACACTTCAGAGTTAGCAACGACTATGGAGGTCGCGTTCCGCAGTCTGAACTCATTCCCCGCGGACCAAGCGACCCCATCGTGGGCCCCCGACCAGCGACTGTCCCAGGCCTGCACCGCGCGGCCACCCACCCACTATGGAGCGCTAGCGTGCCATTTTTGTGGCCGGCCCCAGCACCCACGGCAGCACTGCCCGGCCCGCAACGCGACCTGCAGCAGCTGCAGTCGCAAAGGACACTATGCCCGGGTATGTCTGGCAAAAGCGAAGCTTTCTAACTCCCCCGCAGTCCAGAGCACTCGCCTCCCAAACTCGCAGGCCCGCAGACCCCGGAATAGAATAGAATAGAATAGAATAGAACAGTACAGCACAGAACAGGCCCTTCGGCCCTCGATGTTGTGCCGAGCAATGATCACTCTACTTAAACCCACGTAACCCGTATACCCGTAACCCAACAATCCCCCCCATTAACCTTACACTACGGGCAATTTAGCATGGCCAATCCACCTAACCCGCACATCTTTGGACTGTGGGAGGAAACCGGAGCACCCGGAGGAAACCCACGCACACACGGGGCGGACGTGCAGACTCCACACAGACAGTGACCCAGCCGGGAATCGAACCTGGGACCCTGGAGCTGTGAAGCATTGATGCTAACCACCATGCTACCGTGAGGCAGCGTGTCTGCCGACCGCCTCTGCCCGACACGTGCGACTCATGGGGGCCGCCATCTTGGCAATCCTCCCCCACGAGGCTGGCCATTTGCGAGTCATGGGGTCTGCCATCTTGGACACCATCTTCCTCGCCACCCGCCACGTGCGATCAATGGGGGCCGCCATCTTGGCCATCAACTGAACCTCACCACGACGACTACAACCTCAGCGGACAGTCATCACGGGGCCACTCCAGCACTGCTGATCGAGCCGCTGACTACCCGCAACTCAACACGGTCACACTGGACCAGTCACGTCCGAAGCACCTCCAGAGCTCGATGATGTCTGTTAAAATCAACGGGTACAGGACACCGTGCCTCTTCGACTCCTGGAGCACCAAGAGCTTCGTACATCATTGACTTGGTAAGACGCTGTTCGCTCCCTATTTTCCCTGCACGGCAAACTATCTCCATCGCCTCGGGCTCGCACTCAGTCCACATACAAGGTCGCACCGTCGCGACCCTAACGATTCAGGGCACCAGCTACTCGAACTTCCAGCTATTCGTACTCCCCGAACTCTGCGCCCCACTCTCACTGGGACTCGACTTCCAGTGCAACCTCAAGAGCCTCACACTCAGCTTCAGCGGACCCCTACCTCCACTCACTATCTGCAGTCTAGCGACTCTGAAAATCGACCCCCCTCCACTCTTCGCTAATCTCACTGCTAACTACAAACCGGTAGCCACTCGCAGCAGGCGGTATAGCCTACAGGACAGGGTATGTATTAGAGCCGAAGTACAGCGGCTCCTACGTGAGGGAGTCATAGAGGCCAGTAAAAGCCCCTGGAGAGCTCAGGTGGTGGTCGTAAAGACCGGGGAAAAGTTCCGGATGGTGGTTGATTATAGCCAAACCATTAACGGTTCACGCACCTCGATGCGTACTCCCTCCCCAGAATTGCAGACATGGTCAATCAGATCGCCCAGTACCACATATTCTCCACGGGGTATCTGAAGTCTGCATATCACCAGCTCCCAATCCGCCCGGAGGACCGCCACTACACGGCGTTTGAGGCAGATGGCCGCCTCTTCCACTTCCTCCAGGTCCCCTTTGGCGTCACGAATGGGGTCTCGGTGTTCCAACGAGCAATGGACCGAATGATGGACCAGTACGGGCTGCGGGCCACGTTTCCGTGCTTGGACAATGTCACCATCTGCGGCCATGACCAGCAGGACCACGATGCCAACCTCCACCGATTTCTCCAAACCGCCCAGAAACTCAATCTCTTACAATACGGAGAAATGCGTTTTCCACACTACCAGACTAGCCATCCTCGGCTATGTCGTGGAAAACGGAGTCCTGGGCCCCGACCCGGACCGTATGCCCTCTTACAACTCCCTCTCCCTCATTGTCCCAGGGCCCTCAAGAGTGCCTGGGATTCTTCTCGTATTACGGCCAGTGGCCCGCCAGGCCTTCAGCTGCATCAAGGAGGACATCGCCAAAGCTGCCATGTGGGCGGTGGATGAATTCGTCCCCTTTCAGATGGAGAGCGATGCCTCAGTGGTAGCTCTCGCAGCCACACTAAATCAGGCAGGGAGACCAGTCGCCTTCTTCTCCCGTACCCTCTCCGCTTCGGAACTTCGACACTCCTCAGTCGAAAAGGAAGCTCAAGCCATTGTGGAAGCCGTACGGCACTGGAGGCACTTCCTCGCAGGTAGGAGGTTTACCCTCATCACCGACCAAAGATCGGTTGCCTTCATGTTCGACAACTCGCAAAGGGGCAAAATAAAAAATGATAAAATCTTGCGGTGGAGGATCGAACTCTCCACCTATAAGTGCGATATCATATATCGACCTTGGAAGCTCATCGAGCCCCCAAATGCCCTGTCCCGCGGCACGTGTTGTTAACATGTACTAGATGCTGTGGTATGAAGAGGCAAGAGTTCAGCTCCTTTTTCACCAACACACCTTTAATGGTTCAAACTCACTCTGCACAGAACTCTACAGATCATCACAAGCTCCAGAGTCCACCTAAAGCCCCTTTACATATCAGTGTCAATCATTGAACACTTAACATAAATGAGACAATCATTGAACACTTAACATAAATAAGACAACTAATTGCAATGTCTCTTAACCCATTACTTAACATGTGCGCCATCGCGCAAGACGACCGCCTGAAGGCTATCCACAATGACCTCTGCCACCCAGGGGTCACCCGGCTCGCCCACTACGTCAAAGCCCGAAATCTGCCTTTCTCCACCAAGGAGGTAAAAGCCATCACCAGGGATTGCCCGATCTGCGCGGAGTGCAAACCGCACTTCTATAGACCAGACAGGATCACCTGGTAAAGGCATCCCGGCCCTTTGAACGCCTGAGCATCGATTTGAAAGGGCCACTCCCCTTGACCAATCGGAATGTGTACTTCCTCAACGTCATAGACGAATTCTCCCGCTTCCCCTTTGCTATCCCGTGCCCCAATATGATCTCCCACACAGTCATCAGAGCTCTGCAGTGTCTTCACCCTGTTCGGTTTCCCCAGCTATGGACACAGCGACAGGGGTTCGTCCTTTATGAGCGATGAGCTGCGTCAGTACCTGCTCGACAAGGGCATCGCCTCGAGCAGGACTACCAGCTACAACCCCAGGGGGAACGGGCAGGTGGAGAGGGAGAACGCGACGGTCTGGAAGACCGTCCTACTGACCCTCCAGTCCAGGAAGCTCGCGACTTCCCATTGGCAGGAGGTCCTCCCCGACGCGCTCCATGCTATTAGGTCCCTCTTATGTACAGCCACCAACCAGACCCCCCATTAACGACTATTTGCTTTCCCGAGGGGCACTACCACGGGGGCTTCGCTCCCATCTTGGTTGAGGATACCGGGCCCGGTTCTCCTCCGAAAACAGACCCGCTAGTAGAGAGAGTGCTATTGCTTCATTCAAACCCACACTAAGCCTTTATTGAATACCCCGATGGCCGTCAGGACACTGTTTCCCTCCGGGACCTGGCGCCTGCAGGATCCACCACTACCACCGCCGAGGTACCCATCACACTACACCCCACCCAACCCCCCACGCTCTGCGCCCCCGCGCCTATAGGTTCCCTGCCCACGCTCGGCGCCCCCGTGCCTATAGGTTCCTTGCCCACGCTGGGCGCCCCCGTGCCTATAGGTTTCTTGCACCCCCCGTCGCCCGTCGCACCGGTCAGGAACGAAGCTCGGACCCCCCCCCGGAGTCCACCCTCATACCCACACCAATTGTCATCACCCAGCCACCCGAAGAGGCTGCAACCCGGTGCTCCGCCGATCCCAAAGGACGACTCGGCCACCGGACCGGCTCAACCTGTAGGCCCGTCACCCCCGCCGGACTTGATATTTTTACAGGGGGTGCATGTGGTGAATTCATACTGTATTGTAATTGCATTGTATTATGTCCTTGTGGGCTCGGTATGTGAGCCCTTGCGTGGCTCTGCCCATAGGGGGAGATGAGGAGCTTGTGCAGGGCTCCACCCTTGGCTCCGCCCATGGCCCCTCCCACTACCGGAAGTATAATGTGCTGCAGCCATGAGCCCGCCCTCAGTTCTTCTGGTTGCAGGCAGGCTCAGTTGTAAGACTATTAAAAGTACAGTTTACTTCCAATCATGTCTCTAGTGAATTGATGGTCACATCAGAGAGAAAAACAGAATGAGAGCGATCACCAGAAACAAGAACGTGAACAAACAGAGAATTAGAGGAAAAACTTGCCTCCAAGAGGAGTCCCAAAGCAGCAGCCCACTCCCACCGCACATCCCACAGTCAGAATGTCACCACAGAAATTATAGTGTTCCTGGGCAGAGAGAGAGAGAGAGAGAGAGTGAGTGGGCAACAGTGAGAGAGAGAGACAGAGAATGAGACAGAGAGGGAGAGATAGAGCGAGAAACAGAACGAGAGCGACAGACACACACACACACAGCGAGAGAGAGACACACAGAGAATAAGATAGAGAGAGTGGTTGAACAACAGTAAGAGAGGGACAAATGGGAGAGATAGAGGAGAGACAGAAGGAGACAGAGGGAGAGTCAGACATACACAGAGGGCGAGACACACAGAGAGGGCTGTGGCAGTCACCACTAGCAGTATTATATATATTACGGTAAGACACGTATATTAGAGACACATAGGGAAATCCCTGCCTGCTGGCTCCGCCCAGT